>NC_056739.1:840368080-840435580 GCF_019279795.1 Protopterus annectens
TGGGCTTGGTGCTCTTAAGACACTGATGAATCCTAGAACAGTGTAGGAAATCCCTGCAGTGATACAGATGCTTATGTCAGCCCCCCAGGGTTCAAGTTAGAGACATAAACAGAAATGCCACCATAGCCTATGCCTTAAATGAGATAGGCAGCTAAAAGAGGTGCTGTAGTGTAGTTTCCTGATCTGGGGACAATTACAATCTGTCCAGAAATATGGACAGACATGGCTTGGCAGTACTGACAAAGATGGGACTCTTGGCAGGAGATGGATGTCCAAGCATAGGCACTGGCACACATTTTTCCACGAGTATCTGGATGACAGCCTCCACAAGTCAAATCTCACTAGGTATGGACTGGTGCCCCAACACTTCAAGAACAAATAAGCTTACGAAATACTGTCAGCATGTTTAATGGTCAACAGAAACAGGTAGAAAATGCACAAAGGGAATATTTCAAGGACAGTTAAAAATCCAACATTTATCAACACACTTGATCTCACTCTACAGACTACTCTGGCATTCTTCACTAGTCCCCATGAATTTAATCTTTCTTAGCAGTTCTAAAGGAAGCTGTATTCAAATGTGGCACACAGAAACAAACAGCACCTCTTAAATAACTGTAGAAAACAATGCAGTTTCTTTTTAGCCAGGATGAACAGCCTGAATCAAACCATATTTACTACGAGTTTAGAATGCAATGCCCCAGAGTTCACCAGCAGTAGCACGGAGAGAGAGACTGATGCCGATAAAGTTTTATGAAGACGGTATAAAACTAATCCTAAAAGGAAAAAAATATCTCAGGTACCCCAAATGAAAAAACACAATAAATTGCATCCACAACACTATACACGATTTATGTTTTTCTTTTCTTCTAAATCACAAAGGGGAAGGAAACAATCACTCAGACATATCATTTTGTGGGATACAGCCTAATGGGTGATTTATCTGCACCTCATACATAAAACTGGCTGCCTAACTCTGGAAACCATACAAGCTGGATGTATTTGGCATTATGCTAAACAGGAGAAATACACTGTACAACTTGATTCAAATGAAGTCAGTTTATTGGCATTTTCTCAAACAGACCCGCACGTCTACACAATATATCACTAGCAAAACACTTGCAACTTGAAAAGATTCATTAACAAAGAAGAGAATCTGGCAATAGAAAATAGTTATTGCTTTGCCTTTGTAGACTGCATATGTTGCCCAATCATCCTCTTTAGGGTTAACCCCAATCAGATGAAATCTTTTTTTCTAAGGGGTTCTACATTTACCCCTTTTCAGTAGTGCATGTGAAATGAGGTGTCAAGAGATTAAGGTTCAGCTGGCATTACATAACTAGTACAGTATGTTTAGCTTGAAACCTCATCTACACTGCTTCCAAGTCCCTGCTTTTCATAAACTAGAGTGCCAATAAAATGCATCCAGAGATGATTCACAAAGTCATGTGCAGAGCTCTTAAAATATCTGTTCATAACAATCATTAAACTGACTACTACAGTCCTAAACAGTGGAAATTTGCTAAGCATTTTTTTTATTTAAACTTTCTGAAATGACTGTCACATTTGTGAAAACTTGGCAGAATAAGCAGCAAAGGAATTAAAATGCTCGCTTCCTGACAGATAAAGTCTAATGTTTTAGTTCCATATATGCTTTCCAGCATACTGCATATCTACAGTGCCTAGTAGGCTCCATATTGCAGTATACTTCTGAACAGAATAACCTTTATCCAGGATTAAACCCAATTTGCCAGATAGATGGCTGTATTGAAAAGTCTTTGCCCCAAGTTAAAAAGATGGAAAAAGGAATTTTCTATAGGTTATGCCTCTACTGGAGATCTGGCCGTGAAGGTTAAGAGATTATGACAGGTACAAGACTTCTCATCCCAGAGGGCAGATGCAGCACTTCCTATCAGCAGTGTGTTCCCTGAAAGAGACAGATGTACAGGCCTTCACAGACCAAGGTAATACCTCAGACTGAGGAAGTACAGAAGTGTGTTGGTGTTAGTAGGTTACTCAGAGTACAGTGTACTAAGGCACAAAGGCAGGGGGATAAGCCTACTAAAGAGTTAAACTTCCAGAGCTTCATGGCTGCTGCAAGGTGTGCATCTCCTGTTGCAGCATCAGCAGCACCTAAAGGGATAGCTGCCCCAGCACAAGGTAATATACGGGAAGTGTAGAAATGGCTACAGTGGCAGGTATGGGGGTCCCTATCAAATGACATAAAACTCATTTGATGGAAAATCGTTTGTCTGAAACTAAACCATAGAAAGCTCAAAACACTGAAAACACATTTGACTGAAACTCAAAACACTGAAAATGCTATATGCCCTTTTCCCCACAGTAGTGCGATCCTGGAGTTAGTATATATAGTTAGGGGGGTGTGGGGGGCACAGCCCCCCACAATGGCATACTTCATACATTTTAAACCCTACACATGGATACTTATAACTACAATGAATAACTGTTTGGAGAAAACAATATTTACATAAACTATGTGGGGGGGCTATGCCCCACACCCCCTAACTATATATACTAACTCCAGGATCGCACTACCATGGGGAAAAGGGCACATAGCATTTTCAGTGTTTTGAGTTTCAGTCAAATGAGTTTTCAGTGTTTTGAGCTTTCTATCTTATGGTGTCAGTGAAATGAGTTTCTATCAAATGAGCTTTCTATCATTTCATAGGGTCCCAGGTATGGATACTAGTGGAAGGTGGATTTTGTCTGGGGAGAAAAATAATTTATATATATATATATATATATATATATATATACACACACACACACACACACACACACACACACACACACACACACAAACACACACACACATACACTAAGAGAGAAAGATGAGACAGATTACATATTGTTGACAGCTATTGGGAGGTTTATGCCAGTTTCTTTTACTAATTGCAAAAGGATGCTATATTAGATCCTTTCATCTAGGCTTGTTGTTGACAGTGTGTATAGTCAGTGTCCTGACACTGAAGGCTTGTGCTTCAATGTAACAGCATATTAACTACTGATAACAAATCAGTAAATATATATACACATGCACACATATATGTGTATATGTATATAAACAAACTCACACCATGCCCCTCACTCTCCTTCATTAGAAAAGGAGGTTCTGGAAGTGAAAGGTGTTGTAGTGAAAGCACAGCTGTGCAAGATCTTACCCTGATGGTAGATGTCCTTCTCTTCACTTTTGCAGTATTCATTACAATAGGGATCCCCTGTCAAGGGTAGCCTGATGTCTGGCCAGTAAACCAAAGCCTTTAGGTTGCTGTAAGGTATGCCATATATCACACATTTGTTCTCCGTGTATAGCCAAGGGCATAAAAGTGACATCTGAATGTACCATGCTCAGAACTGAGAGTCCCAGTAGGAACGCCAGTCCAAGGAGTGGAGAGATAACCAATATATCCAGAAAAGAAAACCCTTGAAATAGGCACCAGAAGAAGTCACAAGCTCTAGTAGAATGGCCCCTAACAGAAGAACGAAGGCTCTTACAATGAAAGGAATAACAAAAAGAAATAGTTTTAGAAATCCAAGAAAGTTTGCTTGGACACAGCCAATCCTAAGGACCTAGGCTGAAAGGAAAAAAAGAGCTAATCAGACTTAAGAAAAGTCTTAATCTTATCTAAATAAAAACTGAGTTGACTATTCACATGCAATGCTTTTCACTAGCAGATTGCAGAAAAGGGAAAAAAGTGGGCAAATGAATAGACTAATTATGCAGATAACCCATTATTTTTGGTAGAATAGACTAATTAAGAGACAACTCATTCACCACCATGGACATAAAAGAAATATTAGTACGAAAGGACATCCTGTCCTTATGGTTATGGAACACAAAAAAGGACAAGCCATAACTGCTTGAAGTTCAGACACCCTTTTGGCAGAAGTAAGGGATAACAGAAGTACAGTTTGAACAATGCTCTAAGGAAGCTGAAACTGCAGGCTCAAAAGGAGCTTGAGTCAATTTTTCTAAAACAAAATTAAGATCCCAGGGAGAAGGAACAGGTTTCCTGGGAGGCTTAATGTGAAGGACGCCTTTAAGAAATCATATACCTTCAAATCTAGAAGCTAAAGGAGGTGATACAGGCAGACAAGAAGAGAGAGATGACAAGTGGCCCTTAACAGAAGAATAAGCCAACCCAGCATACAGCAGTTCACACAGATGAGACAGAACCAAAGGAACATCCACATAAAGTGGATCCAGGTAATGAGAAAGACGCCAAACAGAAAAATCTCTTCCATTTGGATAAGTAGGACTTCTTAGTAGAGGGTTTCCTGGCCTCCTGCAGGACAGTAAGCATGTCCTCAGAAAAAGGTGTCCATGTGGAATCAAAATCCTATCACCCACAGTGTCAACTAAAGAGTGGACAGGGGGATGGATGAGAGATTCCTTTTCTTGTGTGAGTAGGTCCAACCAGTGAGGTAACGTGATTACGCCCTTGGCTTAATGCAGAAAAAGAGAGAACAAATGCTATCTCGGCCAAAAGGGAGTCACCAACAAGATTTTGGGAGCATCCTGTTCTATTCTGAACAGGACTTTTGGAATGAGGGGGAAGGGGAGGAAAGGTATAAAGAAACACATCCTTCAAGAAAAACAGAGGGCATCCACCTTCCAAACTAGAGGACCTGGGACTCTGTTCAGAGGGCAGGCAAAAAGGTCCATTTGAAGAGTACCACACTAGTGGACAGACAACTTCCTCTATTTTGCACCAATGTCCAGAAACACATCCATTTGTGGGATGAGTTATGGACCCGTTCAGAGAGTCTGCCACAATGTTCTTACCTGAGGGAATGTAAACTGTCTGAAGTGTCACTTGATACTGGACAGCTAGTTCCCACACTAGCAGTTCCAACCAGCAAAGATAAGATAAGATCTCGCCCCCCCTTGTTTTTTCACATACAACATCACTGTGGTATTGTCTGTAAACACCTTGAGAGGTTCGGGGAGAAGAGAGGATGAAAGACCTGAAGAGCCAGCAAAAGAGCTCTCACTTCTTTAACAATGATGCGGACTTTCTGATGATGAGGTGGCCAGACTCCCTGCACCTTTAGGAAGCCAAAGGTTGCTCTCCATCCCACATCTGAAGCGTCTGTGAGCAACTGCCAAGATGGAAGAGGTGATTGAAAAGGAGGCCCTGGACTGAAAGTCAACTGCTGAATCCACCACTAAAACTCCAGCTTGAGACATGGAAGAGGAGGAACTAAGAAATAGAGGGGATGAGAATGCTGAAGCCAAACTGACTTTAGAAACCACTCAAGTTTTCTCATGTGGAGCTTGGCAAAAAGCAGCATAGGAATGGTGGAGGCCATAAACCCCAGAGCGCTCAGAAATTCCCTGGCTGTAACTGAAGCCAGAGGAAGAAGGGATTGAAAGAGAGAAATGATAATTAGGGCCTTGGGAGGAGGCAGGGATGCAAGCATTGGAAAAGTCTGGCTACTGCACCTCAAAAAGACATGATCCTGTGAAGGAGTCAGAAAGGACTTTTTGAAGTTTATAGTGAACCCCAGGCTCTGCAGAAGGGAAACGGCAAAATGAAGATTTTGCAACAAGATCTCAGGAGAGAATGCCTGAAAAAGGAGGTTGTCCAAGTAGGGAAAATTTGAATCCCCTCAGCCTGCAAAAAACAATCACTGGTGTGAGGCATTTGGCGAATACCCTTGGGGCAGTAGAAAGGCCAAAGAGCAAAGCAGAGAAATGAAAATTCCATGAAGCAACAGAGAAACATAAAAACTTCCTGAAAAGGTTGATGTCCAGGGAAACTAGGAAAGTCTGAGGAAGCAGCAGAGGGAACAAAGTCTGAAGGGATAGCATCCAAAAAGAAGGGACCTTTAGAAAGCTGTTTATGTGAGAGAGGTCCACAATAGGTATCCAAGTGTCCTTTTTCCTGGGAACCAAAAACATTCTGGATTAGAACCCTTTTCCCTTTGGGAAAATGGACCTTGCTGAATAGTTCCCAGAGTCAAAAGATTCTGAAGCACCCCTGGAAAGAAAGTTAACTGCTCCTGAGGGAGCTGAGGAATGTCCATGAAAGTAGGAAGAGATTTCCAGACCATGAAATACCCTAGGTGGATAAAGGACAGAACCCAGGAATCTTAAGTAATCCTTAACCACAAAGGAAGGGATAGGTAAAGAGAAAGACGAATGTGGCTGACAAGAACAAAACCGTCAGACAGCACCTGGTTTGTCAGGAAAAGGAGACTTCTGTGTCACAGGGGTATGGATATATTTAGCAAGAGGAGCCCACTTCCCACCCTTTTTACCCTTGGGGAGAGGGAGAGACTGCCTATGAACACAGGCCGGCTTAGTAGGGTAATTCATCTGAAATTTAGGCACTGGAGAAACAAACTTAAACAAATCAGCAGCAGCTTCACCAAACAAATGTTTGTTGGCCAGAGGAGCATCCATCAACTTAACCTTAATATCATCAGGCAAAGGCTGAAGCCAAAACCAGGAATATCTCTTCATCACAGAATAAAGGCAGCAGCTATAGAAGCATCTGCTGCACCATAACCATACCGCTCAACCTGGAAGCATCAAAAATCTGGACAAAGGCCCATGGAAAGTAGATACAACTGGGCAAAAATCAGGACACCAATTAATATAAAATTTGCGTACATAATCAAGTAACCCCGCCCACTCCAATGGAACTGTGTGATACCAACATGAAGATTGAAGTGACTAAATAATAATAAATAATGTCAGACATTTGAACTTCAGACTTCATATCCCTCCAAAAATGTATTTTTGTATATTTATTTATTTACTTAACATTTGTTGATCAGGAAAGTCCAACTAGGACAGAGCCTATTTACAGCAGAGGCTCCGGGGAAAAATGCTCCAGACGCATGGCTTTGGAAAATATATAATAATGCAAAAACTTTTATCCTAGCAACTATCTGAGTTTACAGGAGCAATATTTAAAATGTGCACCTATTTTTGGAACTTTGGCCCACCACTATTAGTAGCTTTGTCCAGATTTCTTGCTCTGAGAGAGTGAGAGGTATAAGCCTAAGGCATTAGTGCATCTGTCAGTTTCCACATTAACACATTAAAAATAAAAGGTGCATGCAATGATATTCCTGCTAAGTACAGGCCCTAGCAGCCCCCCAGCACATCACATCATATTTTATTCTCAGCACCGCTACAAGTGCTAAAAAGTCTGAGTTTGCTGCTAAGACTGCTTATACAAGTACATTTAAAAACAAAGTTATGTACTTACTTACCATAACATTCCATCTGTATCGTCTATCTTCATTTATCCTTGACAGATGGGTTTGGTTCCAATATCAGAACTGACTCAGCCATTACTATAGCTCATGCCAGCCAAAAATTCTCAAGTTTCACCTCTTCCCACAATCCCTCTCTCACAATTACCTCAGATCGATATATACAGAAAGGAAGCCCAGATGGAAGCCGTATCTACTGTGCTTGAAAAATCATAATTCAAGGATATATATTCTGCTCCACCAAAAAATCTTTGCAGGTTGGGGGATGAAGGAGGGAAGTCAAGAATAAATGAAGACAGACAACACAGATGGAACATTAAGGTAAAGTACATAACTTTTTTATCTGATGTTGTCAATCTTCATTTTATCCTTAACAGATGGGACAGAGTCCTCAGGTACCTAAAATCTTAGGTGGACTCACAGAAGGATATTCCTGAGCACAATCAAACCAAAGGACGCTCTTCCCCTAGAGACCAAATCCAATTTGATCTGTAATGAGTAATAAAGGTATGGAGAGAGGCCCTAGTAGCTGCTGCACATATATCATCCATTGAAGCTCTAGACTGGAAAACTGCAGAGGTGGCTACAGATCTTGCAGAATGTGCTTTCATGAGCCGATCTGTAATGAGTAATAAAGGTATGGAGAGAGGCCCTAGTAGCTGTTGCACATATATCATCCATTGAAGCTCTAGACTGGAAAACTGCAGAGGTGGCTACAGATCTTGCAGAATGTGCTTTCATGGGCCTAGGCAAGGTTAATTTATTCTCATCATAAACAAAAGAAATGCAGTCTTTCAGCCATTTAGCCAGAGTTACCTTGCTGACTGGCTTAGTCAATTTTGCACTGGAAAAGGAAACAAATAGTTGATTTAATCTTTGAATGTCTTTTGTTCTATGAAGACAGAAACTTAACTGTCTGAACATCAAGTATATGTAAGGAATATTCTCCTTTGTTGGAAAAATTTGGAAATAAAACCTATAAATTAATCAATTGATTGATGTTAGACTTTGAGACTACCTTGGGTAGAATGGGTTTGTTCGTAAAGAAATTCTATCCTTGTGGAAAATCAGATAAGGGGGTTCAAACAAGGCCTGGATCTCAAGGTAATGGCTACCAAAAACAGTGTCTTCCAAGACAAAAATTTCAGATCACATTCCGCAGACGGCTCAAAGGGAGAAAACATTATGGCCTGTAACACTAAGTTTAGATCTCAAGGAGGCATCAGATCTTTGAAATGGGGTTTCAACAAAAGCGTGCCTCTTAGGAATGATTAACAAAGTCTAAGAGAGGCTAAAGAACATTCTTCCAAACCATCGTGGAAATTAGAAATTGCAGCTAATTGTAAACAGATGGTAGAAGGGAAAGCTCCAGCATGGAAAAGAGGCTAAAACATCTAAAATATGCTCCGTAGAAGCAAAAAAGGGATTAATATGTTTTTCGTGGGCCCACATAGTAAATCTCTTCCATTTGCTAGAGTACAGTTTACGACTGGAAGGTTTATGAGTCGACAAGAGGATGTGGCGTACTGAGGAGGAAATATTAGGATTCCTGGTAACTAATGGAATTGGAGGAACCATGCTGTAAGCTTGAGGTTCAAACTCTATGGGTGAACAAATCCATCTGGATGAGACGGAAGGTCGGGAACCAGGTCCAGAATCCAGGGTTGTCAAATCAGATAAGGCCAAAGAAAGGGGAACCAAATCTGTTGAGGCCAAAAGAGTGCAATGAGGATTACTGTGCTTTTCAACCCGAGCACTTTCTATAAGAATTTTGGAATTAGAAGTATCGGGGGGGGGGGCTAAGGCATACAGGAGACCAGGGGGCCAATTGCAGAAAAGAGAGCATCTCTGGGTAATTTCCGCGGAGGGGCAATCAGGGCAAAGTAACTGCTGCACTTGTTTAGGGGAGAAGCAAACAGGTCACAGCAAGGCTGACCCCACTGACGAAAGATAATTTTTGCCACTTTTGGCTTGAGACACCACTCGAGAGGTTGAAAGATAACATTTGCTCAGCTTGTCTGCAATCACACTGTAACTTTCCGGAATGTGCATTACTATCAGAAAGTGGATGGAAGATATTGCCCACTGCCACACTCTTAGGGCTTCTAGACAAAAGAGCTAAGACTTGGTTCCTCTCTGCTTGTTGATGTACCAAACTACTGACATATTGTCTGTTTGAATTCCAATTGTTCCCTGAGGAAGAGCAGTCTGAAAGGCCTGCAGTGCTAGAAGCACTGCTCTTAGCTCCAGGACACTGATGTGCAAGTTAGCCTCTAATGGGGACAAAGTGTCTTGGACATTCTTGCCCAGAAAATGCCCTTCCCCCATCTGGGAGGCATCCGTGGTCACTACAGACATGGGCTCTGGAAGAACAAAGACAACGGAGAATTTGTTTGGAATCCATCCACCAAAGAACATCCCTCTTGCAATAACTGGTGATCAGAATTTGGTCTGACAAGGGTTGGTGAAGGACAGACCACTGAAAAGCTAGTTAGCCATTGCAAAATTCTCATATGAAACCTGGCTAGAGGTGCTAGAGTTACTGATGCTGCCATCAACCCTAGAATATGCAAAACTAGTTGAGCAGGAACCCTCTTTCTACATATTATCTTTTGAACTTGTACCACAATTATCTGAAGCCTCTCTGGAGGAAGGGATGCTATAGTTGTCTCCGTATTTAGTATAGCCCCTATGAATTCCAAATTTTGCAATGGCATCAAATGTGATTTCTTGAGATTTACCATAATCCCCATATAGGACATACTGAGAGTGTAATCTCTGGCTACTATTAACTGGTGTCTGGTTGAAGAGGTTAGGAGCCAGTCGTTCAAGTACAGAAAAACCTGGAATCCTTGCAGTTTCAAGTGAGCTGCTAATACTGCCATGCATTTGGTAAACTCCCTGGGGGCTGTGGTGAGACAAACGGGCAGTACTCTGAATTGTTAGTGACTGGCTCCCACCCAGAAGGGGAGGAAACTTCCTGGAGCGTTTGTCCATTTTTATGTGGTAATACGCATCTTGGAGATCTACTGAGCACATCCAGTCATCTTTCATCAGAAAGGGAAGAACTGACCGAACCTTGAAACTTTGTTTGCTGAACTGACTTGTTCAGCAAGCTAAGATCCAAAATCAGTCTCCTGTCTTTTTTTGCACTAAAAAGAATCTTGAGTAGATTCTGGGTCCTTTATGGTCTAGTGGAACTTCTTGGATGACTCTTTTGTCCAGCAGTTTTTTAATTTCTTGCACTGCCAAATCCCTTTGATTGGGTGGAACATCGGGGATTTTCTTGTGCACCACAGGAAGATGAGAAAAGGGAATGATATAGCCTCTGGATATGATCTGTGCACCCAGGAATCTGTTGTTACGTTTAGCCAGGCATTTAGGTGCAAGGACAAGCATCCCCTGACCGCCTCTCTTCAGGAGCACTGAAAGGGCTTCCCTGGAAAGGAATCCCTGAAGCCCTTGTTTTGCAGACCACCTCTGCGCAAGGGCATCTTTCGTTTTGGTTCCCCCTTCTGCCCCTAGGGGAACTCAGTCAACGTGCATCTTGGAAAGGTCCTTGGGATTTTTTGAACCACATTTTTCCACCACTTCTCTGGTTCCTAGAAAAGGGCTATGGTGGGGGGGCAGAGAGACGTATGCCCACAGCAGAAAGAGTGTTATCATCCTTCTCACACTTGGATAAAGTCTCTTTCACTTTAGAGTCAAACAAGGATGTTCCATCAAAGGGAGCACTGATAAAAGAAGACTTGAATGGTTCCGCACAGTCACATAGGCGCATCCAGGCATGTACCCACTGCTCTGGAAGACCTTTTGGCTGTAAGTTCGATTAGTCTCATGGACGAATTAGACACAGACTCCAGGGTGGCTTTCGCTCGGACTTCCTCAGCTACAGCTCCCATCAGGGTATCTGACAATTCCTTAATCAGATCCCACTGAAGTCTTGTGAAGCGTGCCAAGAAGTTCAAAGACCTTATAGATAAGGTCCATGAAGCGTAGACCCACTTCTCAAATCTGTCCATAGCCTGAGACTCCCTGTTGGGCGGATGGACAGATGAACTCTCCTCAGCAAATTCTTTTTTAGTGGTGGCTGCTATAACCGTAGCATCCACGGCTAATCCCTTGGCCCACAGCTGTTTAACCTCAGGGGCAGATAATATTTTATCAGGTCTCTTGGGGATGGGTTTGATGGTGTCTGGAGTCTTCCACACCCACTGTGAAATCAACTCAATGAATTCAACAATGGATGGGGCCACCCAAGTGGTAGATGAGCAGGTGTCAAAAGCCTGCAAGCAAACAGGTTCCTCCAAGGAAGGGTTTTGGGACTTCTAGCCACCCCTTTGTTTTAAAATTTCTAGGATGTCTCCAAAGAAGGCATCCTAAGTTGGTGAACATGGGGACCCTTTCCCCTCATCAAAATCTGTGTCCTCGGTGACAGATTCCTGGAGGGAATCCAAGTGCTTCCTCCTGCAGTTCATTTTCTGAGGGACCTCCTCAGGGGGATAATCTGGGGAGGTGTCAGAAGATGACAGAACTTGAGTCTGAGAAAACTGAGACTTCAGTACTTGCTGTCCCTGTGTAGAGGCAGGAGGAATAATAGAGCTAGAGGAAGGTCACCTGTTCCAAGGGGAAGGTATCGACCGAGTCACTGTGAGTGAGAGAGCCTTCTCCATTGCCTCGAAGGCCGGCCCCCCTGAAGAGGAAAGGAAGCCCGGAACACAGATAAACTGCCTTGGGACTGTGGTCACTCCGCGCTCTGAAGAACAGACCATCGAAACAGAAGCCGGTGCCAAACTAACTCGAGCCAAAGCCCCAAGGAGCAGGGAAGGCTTCAAAAAACCTGGAGTCAAGTCCTGTCCCCCAGAACAGACAGGGTAGCTACGGCGCTGAGGTCTCCTGTTCCAAAGCCACAAAAGAGCTCAGGGGGATTACTGGTTCCGATGATGTGAAGAGCTTCTACGGCTCTGAGGTCTCCGGTTCCAAAGCCACAAAAGAGCTCAGGGGGATTACCAGTTCCGATGATGTATAGAGCTTAGGAACCAGCACAGTCGGTGCTGGGAGGAGGTTAGAGGAGGAGTAGTTAATGGAGTAAAAGAAGGCTCGGTTTTAAGACCCAAATGGGTCGGAACCGAAAGGGGGTCTGAAAGTCCTCTAGTATACAAAAGTTTATTCATCAGCCTCCCTAGGTCGAGCTCAGAAAGATTTTTGGTGAAGTGGATAGATGAAGTTGAAGGAGACATAGGCCTCTGCAGAAAAACTTCTGGAAGTTCTCCTGTGAAAGGATCAACTGATGGAGAATAAGACGTTCTTGAAAAAATCTCTTGTGACGGTAGGAGAAGCAGAAATTTTCTCCTGCTCTGGGGCCTTCGATGCCGAAGGACATGAGACAGCAATAGGTGATGGAGAAGCTGTCAACACTGGTGGTATAGAGAACCAGAAGACTTTGGTTCCAAAGATAATTCTGGAACAGAGGGTTTCAATTTCTTAGGCTTTGGACCTGCCAGAGAGGTCAGAACTGAAAAACTCCTCTTTTTCCTTTTGTTCACTGAAGAGGAGGACGAGGGGGGGCAGTTTTTGCTGTATCCACAGCAGATAAGGCTTCATTGAAGGCCAAGGGAATCAAGCCTTTCAAACTAAGTTTATTGCATCTTTTGACAAGGGCTCAATGACTGAATCCATGACATATGCACTATATACAAAGGGAATGGAAGTCATACGATGGAATTTTGTGGCTGCATTTCTGGCATTTTTTAAAACCAGAAGGGGCCTTACCTTCTCAGCCATGTCAACAAAAAAAATATGGCTGGAAGACATCCACTCTCACATAAAGTTTAAAATACTAGGAGAGTGGAAAGCAAATTTTTTTTAAACAGAAAGAAAGTGAAGGGGAAAAAACTATCGATGATAGTTGAAAGTACACTAATGTGTATGGGGAAGTGATATAAACTCACAAAGAAAGAAAGAAAGCTGAAGAGACAGGGAGAGAAAACTATCAATGATAGTTAAGGAAAATATACTAACATGTAAGGGGCAAGAATATCAACAATGATATTTTAAAGTTATACTACATGTATGAAAAAATTAAAGTATAGAGCGATTAAGAAGAAAGAGAAATACAGAGAAAAATCTCTGAAATAAAGGAAAAAAATGTACCTAAACCCACTGAAACCAGAGACCATTTGTAAAATGCGACCATTTTGGAAAGCGGCAAATGAGATCTGAGGTATTTGTGAGAGGGATTGTGGGTAAAGGTGAAGCCCGAGAGTTTTTGGCTGGCACGTTGTAATGGCCAAATCAGTTCCAATATCGGAACTGAAACCATCTATCAAGGATAAAATGAAGATCATCATCAGATCATGAGTTTTCTTTCACCTAGTACTAAAACAGTCAAGAAGTGATAAAGTGAAAATTAAATTGCATCAGTTTCTTTAAAAGTGACCCAAACTCCCATTTTGAAAAATAAATCCGGCTCTGGAAATGTACAAGACAACTACTGCTCTTTCCTTTGGCATGATTTGACCATTTAACAAAGTGCTTGCTTACCTTCTTATTTCACTTATCCCATTCATCTGACTAGGTACATCTGTACAAACACTACAGTGAGTATTGCTTTAAAAGCACTACCCACGAGTTACATGTCATGTCCTAGCAGGTTCTAGCCCAAACTGGGACACTACAATAAAAGAACCCAGTACCGCTCCCAGGGGCACAAGTTAAACGTCTTATCATAACATTCCATCTGTGTTGTAGACCTTCACTAATCCTAGATTGTGGACTAAGTTCCTAGCCTTGGAACCAACTCAGCCATTTTTCTATCTCACACCTGCCAAAACTCTCGAGCTAGGCTCTACCCATAATGCTCCTCATTAAATTACCTCAGATCGAGTTCATCTATAATAGTGACAGACAGACAGTAAGTAATAAATAAGAGACCATATCTGCGTCCCTATTATGAAGCCAGTCTTTGGGAATATTAGGTCAATTAAGAGTCTTGGGTGGGGGAAGGACAGGGGAATGTTAAGGATTAGCAAAGATCGACAACACAGATGGAACGTTATGGTAAGACATAACTTTATCTGATGTTGTCAATCTTCACTCAATCCTTGACTGTGGAACAGAGTCCCTAGCTACCTGAATCTTAGGAGGTCTCATGAAAGAATACTCCTGAGCACCATCAAACTGAATGATATACGTCCCCTAGAGACTTGGTCCAGTTTGTAATGAGTAATAAAGGTTTGAGGAGATGCCCATGTGGCTGCTGCACAAATGTCATCTAAAGAGGCTCTAGACTGAAAAACTGCAGAAGTTGATACAGCACTAGAAGAATGAGCTTTTACAGGACGTGGTGGATGAAGTCCTTTTGAGTGACAGATAAAGGTGATACAATCTCTAAGCCATTTAGCTAAGGTAACCTTAGAAATTGGGTTACCTAAGAAAAGTGAGGAAAAGGCAACAGATGGTTGGATTTTCTGGTGTCCTTTGTTTTGAGATGGTAAAAACATAATTGGCTGTGAACGTCTAATAAGTGCAGACAGTACTTTCCTTTATTAGAGAAATTAGAAAAAAAGACTGATAGATGTAAGGTTTGATTGATATTTGATTCTGAAACAACCTTCAACAAAAAAGAGGAATTTGTCCTGAGAGAGACCTGTCCTTATGAAATATTAAATACGGGGCCTGCAGGGCGAGGGCTTGAGTTTCTGATATTCTGGCTGAAGTGATGGGCATCAAAAACAAAGTTTTCCAGGTCAAAAACTTTAAATCACAAGTTGCCGAAGGTTCAAAAGAGGATGAAATGAGAGACTGTAGGACCAAGGTTAAATCCAATGGAGCAATGGGTTCTTTAAAAGGAGGGCTTAGCATTAAGGTTCCTTTCAAAAAGGCCTTACAAAGTTTATGAGACATAAGTGAAGAACCATCAAAGCCAACATGGAAATTAGATATCGCTGTGAGATGTACTCAAATGGTAGAAGCTGAGGAGCCAGACTGATAAAAAAGGCCAGAAATTCCAAAACTTTATCCAGAGGTTTATTACTGTCAAGCGTCCATCTTGTAAATTTTATCCATTTGTTATGGTACAGCTTTAAAGTTGAAGGCTTGTGATGGGCCAAAATGGTTTGTCAGACCGGGGGAGTAAGGGAGGAATGTCTAGCAATCACAGGAACTGGAGAAGCCATACAGTAAGCTTGAGATGCTGGAGATTCAGATAAACCATTCCTTCTGGGTGAGATAACGGGTCTGGAGCTGGGTCCAGAATCCAAGGTTTCTGAAGTAGGTGAGCCAAAAGAAAAAGAAACCAGACTTGTTGAGGTCAGAACAGAGCAATGAGGATTATTTAGTTCTTTGACCGGTTGGCTTACTTTAGAAATTGACATATCAGAGGAGTCCGGGGTTAGGCATACAGAAGACCGGGGGGGAGGGCAATCATGGAGAACAGTGTCTCTGGGTTACGCCCCCGGAGGGGGGGGGGTTAGGGCAAAGTAACTGCTGCACTTGTTCAGAAGACGCAAACAGATCGCAGCAAGGTTGACCCCAGTGGCAGAATATCTTTTCCATCACTACTGCATTGAAAGACCACTCGTGAGGCCCTGGAATGTGCATTGCCATTAAAAAGTGGTTGGAAGAAATTGCCCATTGCCATACTTTGAGGGCTTCTCAACAAAGTGGGTAACACTTGTTTCCCCCTTGTTTGTTGAAGTACCTGACTACCGACATGTTGTCTGTTTGCACTGCCACTGTTCCAAAGGGGAGGGTATCTTAAAATGCTTGCAACGCTAAGAGCACCGCCCTCATTTCTACAACATTGATTTGCAAACTGGCCTCCATCTGGGATCAAGTGCCTTGGACTGCCCTTCCCAGTGGTCACTAAAGGTTGGAGCTGAGGTAGGACAAAGGGACGGCCCGACAAGATTTTGTTGGAATGGAGCCACCAAGAAAGGTCTTGTTTGCAATGAGTGGTGCTCAAAATCTGATGAGACACTGGTTCGTTTAATAATTACCTTTGGGAAGCCAGAAGCCACTGAAGAATCCGCATGCGATACCTGGCCATGGGAACTAGGGTAATAAAGGCTGCCATTGAACCTAGAGCCTGCAGGATGAGTCTTGCTGGAACAGTTCTGTTCTGAATGATGTGGTTTACTTATGATCTAATCCTCTGGAGCCTTTCTAATGGGAGTGATGCAAATCCTGTGACTGTGTCTGTTACAGCACCAATGAATTTCACATGTTGTGTGGGTTAAAAATGAGATTTTTTATAATTTATTGTGATTCCTAAGGTAGTGCAAAGATGAAGGGTTGTAATCTCTTGCCTGTATGAGTTGATGTCTGGTGGTAGCGGTAAGGAGCCAGTCATCAAGATATGGAAACACTTGGAACCCTAGCAGTCTGAGATGCACTGCTACCACTGCCATGCATTTGGTAAACAGCCTGGGGGATGAGATGAAGCCAAAGAGCAGTGCCCTGAACTGATAATGACTGTCTCCAATCCAGAAGTGCAGGAATCTTCTGGAGTGCTTGTCCATTTTTATGTGGTAATACACATCCTTAAGACCTATTGAGCACATCCAGTCGTCTTTTTCCAAAAATGGAAGTATTGACTGTACCGAGACCATCCGGAATTTGGTTTGTTGAACTGATTTGTTCAACTCGCTGAAATCCAAAATGGGTCTGCAGTCCCCTATTTTTTTGAGCACTAAAAAGAACCTTGAGTAGATTCTGAATCCTCTCTGGTCTGGTGGGACTGACTGGATGACTCTTTTGTTGAGCAGTGTTTGGATTTCTAAGACTGCTGCTTCCCTGTGACTGGGTGGAATGTCTGGGAATCTTTGTGTTTTTGGTTTTGTTGAAAGGGGAATGATGTATCCTCTGGAAATGATCCAAAGCACTCATTTGTCCGATTTCATTTGTAGCCAGGCAGATTGGTGCAGGGATAATCGTCCCCAGACTGCCTCCAGAGGAAGGGAATTAGGCCTCAATTCAGGAGCGCTGGTAGGAGTTACCTGAGAAGGAATATCTGGACCCCTGGTTCTGCATGCCACTTTTGCCTCTTGGACAGTGTCTTCCATTATTACTTTCCCCTCTGCCCTGGGAGAAGTCCTTGCCATGTGAGTCTTGGAAAGGCCCTTGGGTCTTTTTGAACCACAGCCTCCCACTTCTCTGACTCCTAGAGTAGGGCTGCTGAGGAGTAGAGAAGCGTATGACCACAGCAAAAAGAGTCTTCTCATCTTTCTCATACTGGAGTGTGTGTCTTTAACCTTGGGTCCAAACAGGGATGATCTGTCAAACAGAGTGTTGAACGAAGATTTAAATGGTTCCGCCAAGTCACACAAGCACATCCAGGCATGTCTCCTGATGGCTACACCTGAACCTGCTGCTCTTGTCATCCCTGCTCATGCAGCTGAAATCAGCCTCATGTTAAAATGAAAATAGATTCAAGGGTGGCGAGCTGAGAGGTAATCTTATCTCGGAACCCTTCAGCTACTGCTCCTATGAGAATGTCTGAAAGCTCTTTGATCAGATCTCTCTGCAACCTAGTGAAGTGTGCCATATAATTCAAGGACCTGAGAGCGAAGGTCGATGAAGCATATACACGCTTCCCAAACCTATCCATAGTCTTAGACATCATGTTATGAGGATGGATAGTAGGACTTTCTTCTGCAAGTTCCTTTTTGGTACCCTTGGCCCAATGTTGTTCATCCTTAGGGGCAGACAGAATTCGGTCATGTCTCTTAGGGATCGGCTTGATGGAGTTGGGAATCTTCCAAGCCCGCTGAGTGATTAGTTTAATAAGCTCATCAGAGCGGGTGGAGAGATCCAAGAGGTAGAGGGCTGGGCACGAAAAGCCTCCAGGTATACAGACTCCTCTGAGGAAGGTTGGAGGGAAGTCCAGCCACGCCTTTGTTTCAGAATTGCTAGGATGTCCACAAAGGAAACATCATCAGAGAGCAACCTATGGGGAAACTTCCCCTTCACCAAAATCAGTATCCTCTGTGAAAGACTCTTGCAGAGAGTGTAAGTGCTTCCTCTTGCACTTTTTCCTTCGATGGTACCATTTTGGTGGGATGTTCCGGAGAGGTATTCGAAGAAAAAATCACCATGGTGGATCGTTACTGAGGCTTCTGTGCCCTCTGTCCCAGGGATGAGCCTGGAGGAAGCTCCGGTCAAGGGGATGTACAAGATACTTGGCCTGACAGGGATGGCATAGACTGAGTCCACAATGGACAAAGCCTTCTCCATGACTCAAAAGGCAGGTCCCCCCTGTAGACGGATGGGAGCCTGGAACTGAAATAGACTCCTTTGGAACTGTGGTCCCACCCTGCACCAGAGGAAGCCACCTCTGAGGCAGAAGCTAAGGCCAAGCTTATGAATGCTGAGGCCCCACGGGGCATGGAGGGCTCCGAAACTATCAAAGTCAAACCCTGCCCCTTCGAACCAGCAATGAAGCCACGACCCTGGGAGGTCTACAGTTCTGACAAACCGGAAGAGCTCAAAGCACTTATTGGTGATGGAGAAGGAGCTGTAGCCAACATCAATGCAGTTGGAGCCAGGAAAGTTGGTACCAGGGGCTCCAAAATCTCATCTGGAGTCAGACAAGGAATCTGAATGGGCACAGAGGAAGGACCAGCTCCAGAGCTGAGTTGGCTTGGAACAGAGGATGAAGATAATCCCCTCACCATCAGGATCTGGTTGACCAGTCTCATAATATCCGACTCGGAAAGGCTCTTAGTAGACCGAATAGAGGAGGCTGATGGAAACCTATGTGCTCTCGATTCCAAAAAGGGACTTGGTGGATGGTCAACAAATGGGTCCACCGATGGGTAGTAAGAGGTCATTGGTGATATAATACGTCTCAACTGCTTCGGTACCAAGGGTTCAAATTGGTATTAAAGCTTCAGATGTCTGCACCGAAGTCTGAGTTGAATTCAAGTCATCTTTACCTATTGATGACTAAGATGCAGTCGACAACGAAGGAGGTCTGGTCAATTTTGCGGGCAGTTCCGAGGAATATATTGGAACCAAATGTGATTGTTTCTTAGTTTTGCATGAAGAAGAAAAAGAGGAAGAGCTGGCTTCAGTCTTGGTACCAGATATCATCTCTTCAAATTCACCCTTGAGAAGTCTCTTTAAAATAAGTTTGTTTCTCTGCTCTGTCAAGGTACTAGTGGAGAAATCATGACAGATAGCACAATCTTTCTGGAGATGGACAGCACCTAGACAGTAAACACAAGAAGTGCGTCCATCAGAGTTGGGCATTTTTCTGTCACATTTTTGGCACCACTTAAACTCAGACGTGCCCTTAGAAGACTTATTGGCCATATTAAAAAAATACAGACCTAAGTCACACACACACACACACATACACGCACACGAGACAACGAAAAAGAAAGTCTCCTTTTTTCTTTTTTTTTTGAACGGAAAGAGGAAAAATTACCAACAATGGTAACTGAGATTACCCTGTGGTAAAGGAACAGGGAAAGGAAGTACCAACAATGGTACATTAGATTACCTTACAGTAGAAAGTGAAGTAAGGGAAAGAAAACAGTCACGCACGCACTAAATATGAGGGATGAGTGGGTAGAAATATAAAAGAATTATATAATTATACACAGAAAGAACAAAAAATGTAAGAAACTCTCAATAATATACTGCCAAAGCTCGAGAGAGTGGCTGAACGCGTCTGACACCATGAAGCGGCAAATGAGATCTGAGGTAATTTAGTGAGGAGCATTATGGGTAGAGCCTAGCTCGAGAGTTTTGGGAGGCGCGAGCTGGAAAAACAGCCGAGTTGGTTCTGAGGCTCAGAACAGAGCCCACAGTCGAGGACTGAGTGAAGACTGACGACATCAGATCATACAAGTTACAACCCACAAGAACCACCCAGGTTCATTTAAAATACCTAACCTAACCAGTATCAGCGTTTCAGTGCACTCGCTTAGTGATATTCAGCATCATCACTTTACGTCCAGCTAACAACAACATTCAAACTTAACTCAGTAATACTGCAAGACACGACATGTTAATCTACTCAGCAGTAACAATGCCATACAGATTCAAATTTAAGTCATACGCAAGTGCACATTTACTGTACCTGTCAAACTTCCTCCTTCTTCCCCATAACTTCTCCGCCTTTGAAGTACAAAGTAAGTATTGGATTTCTTAGCCATCCACAGTTTCAGAGCATTCTTCAACATAACTTCTTCTGGTTTCAGCCACATCTTCACTCATGGGCAAGTAAAAGCATAAGCTCTCCCTGTTTTGCTAGTGACTTCTCTTCCACGTAGTCAATGATTCTGCCAAACGCTGAAGGTGGTGCTTAACCACTTGTCTCTGTCGGGCTTGGTAGTTTGCAATCCAGCACTTGATCTGTACGATGTGACAATATTTGAGAATGGACAGAGGACTTCGGACTACAATTCCCTGAAATCAACGCATGTGAACTAGGAGCAGGGTGGGATGCGGCCTCAATGTGAGAGATGATCGACGATACTCAAGAGGAGACGAAGTTGCTCTAATATGGCGGTACACAAACAGAAGTCCAATGTCATGAATTGCTTCCTATCTGAACTCCAGAAATAATACCTTTACAGACAGTCAGGGCCAGGGGTCAGGCACAGGCTCATGATGCTGATGTCATCATGCACACCCCTGTTGCAGGATACACTAGCAATATGTGACGATGTCATCATTATTGAAAAAATTGCAAATAAAGAAAAAAATCACGATTTGAAGGGGCCACTTGGGAATTCGTGGCACCCCATTACTTTAGCCTCAAAACTGTGAAATTCTGAGGAATTTAGTATAGTTGAGAGGTATGATCATAACTACACTTAACAGAGTGGTGAGTCACCTGGAAAGAAGTCCCTAACATGGAAAGGGCAGAGGTCTTCCCTTCAGAGTCAGGGAGATCAAAAATTACTTGACAGGTTTGAGAAAGAAGAGTCAAAATATATATGGACATATGGGTCTGAGAACTGACAGCCCTAAAAACCAAGGTAACAGAAGTATAAACCTTCTTACCTACTCTTTCCATAGTTTTGCTGTCTTTATCAGAAGAAAGTAACTTAGAAGGCAGTACTTGAGATGGTTTGCCAGATGCCACAGACACCACCAAGGGGTAAGCAGGACTATACCTATAGAGAAATTTGCAGTCCTCAAGCACCCTATAAAACCTATCAGATTTTTGGAGGGCAGGAGGCTGAGAATCTGCAGCCTTAGACACAGTAGAAAAGGCATTCACCAATGCAAACGGGAGGAACAGCAGAAGGCCTAGGACAGTCCATTTGCAGAAGCTTGTAATACCTCTTATGAACCTCAGAAATGGTGGCAAAGTCCCATGTAAAGAACTCCATCATTCTGGAGATTGTGTCTCCAAAAGAAATCTCCTTGAAAGAAGTGTCAGGACTTGTGGACTCCTCTTCCTCAGACCTATAGTCCAATTCAGGGGGAATGTGAGATGAATAAGCAAGGGATTCCTCATTTGAACCCACCGCCGCTTCAGAATAATCGTGTTCCCTGTGTCTTTTAAGGGGAGTAAAGGACCGAGGAGGAGCAAGAAGAGAAACTCCATGAGGAGCTTTCAAAACCATAAGGGCGTTAAAACAACCCGAGTGAAATTCTGCCATCAAACTGAGGGTCCTTAGGAGCCAGACACATGCTTTGTTTTTTTTTTTTTTTTTTTTCAAAGGGACGTCTGCCTTGCAAAATTTAGAAGGCTCAAACCCCAGACGGCATTCAATAATAGCAGTAGTCAGAACTTCCTCTCTAACCAAAATCTCAGAAACACCCCTAGGCCCTTTGGAAATCTCCTGCGGTTCCCTCTGAACATCCGAATTGGACATCTGAAAGGCCTCCAGGGAAGTATAGGAGGTTCAATCCATGCTGGCCTCCAAAGCGATCATGGCAGAGGAATCCAATGGTGGAGCCGGGCAATCCTCTGGGCTTTCACTAGCCTCGGGAGAAGTCAGGGGGAGGCGGCACAATTAAAGAATTGGACCTAGACTTCTTGGCCTTTTTCCAGACGGATGGCCCGCGGTGTGCCAAGTTCCTTCCCTTGTGTCTTTCACTAAAGTCTTAAGACGAAGTACAAGGCCACAGAGGAAAGCTGACTACAGAGTCTCTTTGGAACGAAAGCCTGACAAATAGAACAGGACACATGGTTGTGGGAAGCACCAAGACAAAACAAGCACTTCTTGTGATGATCTTTATGGGGAATCTGTCTCCTGCATTAGCATTTACCCTTTCTGGATGACATGAATTCCACAAGCAACAAACAAAAGGGAAGAGATAACAACAAAACCCCCAACAGAGTACATATCTGAAATGGCTTGGTGAACCAGCAAACAAAGTGGGCATTTGGACTGATGATCAGAAGATGGTGTTCAGACTAGCGGCAAAGAAGTTCTGAGGATGGTACGTCTGGATGTCACCTTGATGCCCTATGCTATACATTTAGAGCATATGTGCGACGTACAGCTTACCTTAAAGCAACCTAAAGGCTTTGGTATAGTGACCGGACGTTAGTCCATCCTTGGCATGGGATCCCAAATGTAGTGAATACTGCAACAGTGAATTAGAAGGACATCTATAGTCTAGTCAGTAGGTAACAGAATGAGGTGAAACATTAACAGACGTCACCAAATGCAGCATTTTTGTTTTTAGAATTGTAAAATAAGAACACCTTAAAAGGGATAGTGGGTGGTGCTCAGTCCTTGACATAATATATCTCTTCACGCCTACTTACATGTGACAGCAGACCATAAACAGGAAAGCTTAAATGATGTAAATAAAGTCCAATGAAGAAAACAAAGAGATACAATATGCCACAAAAATTAAATGGATAAACTTCATGGAACCATAACCAAAGTGGAAATGAACACTTGGCCATCCTATTCTGCCCATTTACCTACCAAATGGACAAGAAGCAGATACTGCTTAACCAACACTTTCTCCCACTGCCACAAGAACTGCCTCTTCTTGAATTCCATTAGTGCTTCTGACCCTATTATCTCCTCAGGAAAGCAGTTCTAATTACCCACATCCCATTCTGTTGGGTAATACTTCAACAGGTCTCCCTTGAATAGATTTATAGTAGCTATTCATACTGTCTGAATGCCAAACACCTGTTAAAAGAGTCACTTCTCAGAACAGAAGACTCTTAACAAATTTTCATTGTAAACATTTTTAACTCCATACACCTACGACAAGATCATGCAGCCTTAGAGTAAGGGCAAAGCTTCATTACAATATCAAACATAGATTCAACTGAATTCAGTTGACTATTTCAGTCTCAGCATTACAGAACTTGATATAAAATAATTACCACCTTGTAACTTCAAATTCAAAGATTCATTGACTGTTACTAGGCTAACGACCTGGGGGCCTTTCTAAGCCTAGCCAAATTTTCCTGAAAGAGTAATAATGCCTTGCATTCAAATAGGACATGAGGGCTAAGAATTCATAAGCTACCTTTCTCCATAAGAGACATGGATGCCAGGCCCAGCATAAATTTCCTATTCCCCGTCCACTTGTCTAGGTTGTGTTTAAACAGAGTAATAGACAAACTCAGCATCTGTCTCTCTAGCATGCTCTGTTTAAGTCACAGACAAAATTCAAGTCGCTAGAACTTGTATTTCTGGTACACTTGACTTACAAACATGTAGGAGTTTCATAACTGTGGGGTTTACAGATGCCTTGTAAGCCTGGCATAGATCACCCCTCAGCAATTTAAAGGAGACTGAGTAGAGGGAAAGGGCTTTAAGGCACTCTGCATAAGGCAGGTTTGTTATGCCTTGTATTCTTTTTGAAGGAACCGTTGAGGTTAGTCTAGTTGCTGCACATGTCTGGTCAGGTACATGCCAAAGGAAGCATTGTACTCTATGACTTGTCTGATAAGTGCAAAGTACAGTGGGATAATGTTCTCTTTGGATCTAGATGCCATGCCCTTATGTACAAGTAGCACAAAATAAAAGGACTTCCTCACCAGTATGGCTACGTGGTGGTCGAAAGTAAGAGTACTATCTATGTGCATACCCAGATCCCTGACCACTGGGGCGACTCTTAGGGGGTGTATTATCAACATGGCAATTAGTCAGCATGGTTTATTTTACAAGAGTACAACTGTGCATTTTTTAGCATTGAGTTTAGGACCACAGCTTTGGCACCATTTGTTAGTCAGAGACAGACCTTCTTGAAGAATGTCAGTGTCTGCAGGGGGGTTGATGAGGACACCCCCAGCTTGCAATCATCATGCAAACTTACTCAGCCATAAACCTTCAACATTTGCTTCTATTTTACAGAAAAAGATGCCAAAAAGGACTAGGCCCAGTTCAGTGCTCTGGGGGACTTGGCTAGTGACTGGCCTCTTGTTGGAGGTGACCTCACCTATTCTGACCTCCTGGGACCTATCAGTGAGCCAGTTGGCTATCCAGTGGGTGATAAAATGGTTTATACCTAAATTAGTGATGTCTATAATGCCTCAGTGGGGTACTGTATCAAAAGCCTTGGCCAGGTCGAGGTATGCTTTGTGCACAGTCTTACCTTCATCCAGTGCTTTGGTAACTCTCTCAAAAGTCCACAGATTTAATAGGCATGACCTTCCCTTAATAAAGCTGGACTGTGATGGGTCGAGCATTTGCAGGTTACCCATGTCCTCATTTATCATTTCTATGATAATTCTTTCCTCGGCCTTACATATGAGGCTGGTAAGACTTATGGGCCTGTAGTTACCCGGATCAATGGTTGGGCCTCCTTTATGCAGGGGAATGAATGTAGGCATCCTCCATTCCTTGGACACAAAACCTGACTGAAGACTCCAGTTAAAAAATGATTCAAGTGGACCATACAGGTCATGTCACACTATTTATTAAACATCCTGGGATGCTATTGAGTCCCATCCATGCAGTGGTTGTGGCCTTGGAAAGTGCATTAATAAACTGTTCTCTAGTAATGGTTGGAGGGATTGTGTTATGTAGTACGTCCTTTGAACTATCAGAAGGGAGTGGGGGGGGATTAGAACTGAATCTGTCAGCCAAATGTTTGGCAATGGCCACTGGTTCATTGTGGATGATGCCCTTTACAGTAAGTTCTGCGCATACTGTGTATTTCTTCTGAGGTTACGGATATAGCTGTAGAAAGTGGTTGTCCTTTGCCTGGAAAACTATTTTTTCTTCAAATTTAGCCTTTGAAGTATTAATAAACCTTCATAGCTGCCTGGTTAGATTGGTCAGGTTTTTAGTATGTATGGCTTTGTTCCTCCTATGCTTGGCCAAGACAGTTAATTTAATTCTCAATACGAATGGGCACAGCTAGCTCTATACAGCTATCAAAGTGGCTGTATGGAGATTTTGTAAACAGCTCATTGTATTCTATGGTGTTTACTGGGTTTGGGAGTGTTTGGAATTTAGCCAATGTGTTGCTTAGTAGTGAGAGGTTAGCCTTGGAATAGTTTCTAAAGTTTTTGGTTTTGCTGGATCTCTGGATTTAATTTTTATTTCAAGTAATACAACCTTATGTTCAGATCCGAGAAGTGAAAATATTACATTGGGTGAGGAATACTGGTCCCCCACATTCATAAGTACAATGTTAAGGGTGTTTGTACCCCCTGGTAGGAGAATGGACTCCAGGATGTTGATATTAATAATATCAAGGAATCGCTGGGCTTGTGTGTTAGAAGTGATGTAGGATTCCCAATCTATAGAGGGGTAGTTGAGACAGTTACCAACTGTTCTTATGAATCATTAATTTTAATATGGTACGTACCTGGAATGGATTAAACATTCCTACCACTTCCCCAAGATACCTAATTATACAAGAATTACACATACTAAGCTTTTCTAAAGCAAATGTGAATCATTTCTTTTGTCCCTCATTAAAATGTGTACTTTTAATGATGTAGTCTACAGAACTGCACAAAGTAACACAGCTAGGATGTTACCAACTACCTTTACTGGAGGATAACAATTTATTTTTTTATAGGTTCATAGGTTGGTACTAGGCTATCGGCCCTAGGGCCTATGCAAGCCTAGCCATAACAATTCCCTGGATATTTCTTCCCATAATATTTACTTCTCTGGACCCCTGTCAAGCAGGGTGACTGACATGATCCCCGGGGTGAATTTCCTATCTCCCATCCGATCATCAAGGTTCCTTTTAAACAGGGCCAATGAGGCGCTCTGCTTGACATGTATGGGCAGTCTATTCCAGAGTATGGGGAGTCTCTGAGAACCTATCCCTCCAGCATGTTTTGTTCATTGTGATGACAAGGTTTAGATCCCTGGAGTGTGTGGCTCTGAGGGATTGGGATTTCTTTAAGTGGAGCATGTCCAACAGCTCAGGGTTTGACATGGCATTGTATGTTAAGCAGAGATTGTCTCTGAGTAGACGATATGCCACAGAGTATAGCTGAAATTTTTTTTAGACGGTCAGCATATGGCATCTGCTTTAGGCCTGTGATTCTTTTAGTGAGGTATTTCTGTGGCCTTTCCAGCTGTTGCAGATGTCTTGTGAGGTACATACCAAATGGGGAATTATACTCTATAATGGGTCTAATGAGGGATGAGTACAGTGGGACAATGACCTCCTTTTTCTGGATGAAAAGCCCTTAGTGATGAGGTGTGCCACATAGAATGATTTCCTGACTGTTGTGGCGATGTGGTTATAAAAGTGAGACCAATGTCCACCTGTGTCCCTATGTCTCTCATACACTTTCGATGTTTAGTGTCCTGCGAATGTGGTAATTCATGGGTACATGGTTTTTTTTCCAAAGGGGATAACTATACATTTCTTGGCATTAAGCTTGAGCCCATGGCACCAGCACCAGGCATCTGTAAAGCCCTTTTGTAGAATATCCACATTATTTGGGGATTCAATAATGGCTCCCAGTTTGCAGTCATCTGCAAACTTTGTTAACCAGAGTCCCTTAGTGTTGGCCTGTACTTCAGAGAAGTAGATGCTAAACAAGAGTGGTCCCAGGATTGAACCCTGAGGTACTCCACTTGTCTGGAGCTGGATTTGGAGTCGGCTACTTTTACAGTCTGGGTTCTATCAGTAAGCCAGTTGGCAACCCATCGAGTGATGTAGGGATTTATGCCCAGCTTAGTAAGTTTATCTATGATTCCAGAGTGGGGGGGTGGTGTCGAAGGCCTTGGCGAGGTCCAGATAGGCTGTGATGACCACCTTACCCTCGTCCACAGCTCTGGAGACTGATTTGAAGAAGTCAATCAAATTCAGGAGACAAGATCTGCCCTTCACAAACCCAAACTGGGTGGGGTCTAGCGTTTGAAGGTTGCCAATGTCTTTGTTTATAAATTCCATGATAATGCGTTCCATGCCCTTGCAGATCAGGCTTGTCAGACTGATGGGACGGTAGTTCCCGGGATCCAAGGCGGATCCTCCCTTGTGCAGCTGGATAACTGTAGCTGTGCGCCACTCAGTGGACACGAAACCCGAGGTGTGGCTATGATTAAACATGACACTTAGGTGAGGTGCCAGTTCATTTTGTAGTTCATGTAGTACACAGCCTGGGATGTCATCTGGTCCCATGGATGCTGTATTCTTAGCTTTGGAGAGTGCGGTTTCTACCCGTGTGGCCGTGATTATCAGAATTTGGCAATCTGTTGGTCTTGAGATTGGCCCTTTAGGGGGTGAAGTTGGCACTAAATTGATCTGCCAGGATATTGGCAATATCCTCGGGATCAGTATATTTAATGCCATTCTGTTGCAGCTCAGAGCAGATCTGAGCATTGCCATTTAGATTCTTGACATAACTATAGAATGCCCTGTGGTTGTCTTTGAATCTTTGGCAATTTTATTTTCGTAACTAGCTTTTGAGGATTTTATGAGGGATATCAGCTTCTTTTTGAGGCTGGTGAGGGAGTTTTTTTGCATCCTGGGATTTTCCTCTTTTCTGCAACAGTTTCTTCCTTCTGCTGTATAGTTTGTTTATAGCAGGGGACCACCATATTGGCTTCTTTTTTTTTTTTGGAGAAGAGCATCTTGGTTCTATTTGGGATGGCACGATTCATGCATGAGTGGATGTGCTCGTACAGTGTCTTAGTGTAGGATTCTGCCGAACTTCCAGATCCCGTCTGCGTGGGTGTTGTGAAGTTTGTCACTTCTGACTTCAGTAGCATGAAGTTGGCTTTGGAGAAGTTTTTTAAGGAGGTTTCCTTACTGGGGGGTGGGGGTGGGATGTGGATGTCAAAGGTGATTTGCTTATGGTCAGACCTGACCAATGAGGGGGTGACCACTGGTGTGGAGCATCTATCTCCCATGTTGGTAATGACCAGGTCTAGGATATTGGGAGCCCCTGGTGGGACAATGGATTAGTTGACCCAGGGCGTTGGAATTTATGAATTCCAAGAACCGTTGGGAAAAAGAGTTGGTACCAGAGTAGTTTTCCCAGTTAATGGCAGAGTAGTTGAAATCACCCAGTATTAGGGTGTTTGGTTGTATCTTAATATTTTCCAGTATGTTTAGAAAGGTGTAGTGAGAATCTTGGGGGATGGTGGGGGATCTGTAGCAAGTTACAATTTGGATTGTAGTCTTACCTAGTGTTAGTTGCACCTGGAGAATTTCAGATGCAATGTGTTGGGCAACTAGCCTAGAGGTGTGAATATCCTTGGTGAATATGGACACTCCTCCACCTTTAGTGATTCGGTCTTGGTTTTGTGGCCGAAAAGTGTGGTAAGAATTGTAGCCTGGTATTGCAGGGGTGCTCTCTGGTGCCTTGAACCAGGTCTCAGTTACTGCACAGATATCGATGTTCTCCATTTTTAGGAGTGCCTCGACGGAGTGCATTTTGAGGTTTAGACTTCTAGCATTGAGTAGCATTACCTTCAGATTTTGCATGCTTGTATCTGTTATGGTGATGGTTTTATCCTTTGAACCTTGCCTAAAAAAGGCACTATAGGGGTGGCAAGAGCTTTAGCCAGTAACCTGAATCCCAGGGGTGACAGGTGCAGACCATTTCTGGCAAAGCATTGTGGTTTGTCGATCATGTCTTCCCAGGCAGACAAATACTGGATCCCCTTTGAATGATACCAGAAGCTTAGCCAACTGTTGAAGTCAATCATTTTGTCCTTATACTGTGGTATCATTCTGGCCAAAGGCAGGATGCTACTCAGGGCTAGGGTCATACCTGCCTGGGTCTCATGATCCAAGAGCTCTTCCATGTCTCTTTTCATGTAGTCCAGGGAGGTACGTCTCAAGTCATTCACTCCAGCATGGACAATGACAGAGTCATATTTGTACTTGTTGTGGCGTGACTTGAGTGCATGCATTATGTGGCGGATCCTGGCACCTGACAGGCAGCTGACTGTAATTTTCTCCTTGTTCAGCCTGGCGAGTGGGACAGCAGTGTGTCTGACTACAGAGTCACCTATGACTAAAGTGTTGGGTACATTGTCTTGCCTTAGGGGCTGTTGTTGGGTGGCACACTGGTGTTGTGAGCTATGTGTCACTTTGGTTGTGACTGGTGTTTGTTTGTGTTTCGGCTTCGGAGGTCCTTGTTGCTTGAGCAGGTTAATGTTAAGGGCCTCATCATATGTGGGTTTAGTGTTGCTATGTGTGGGTGTTGATGGTGTGGGTTTTGAAGGGCTATAAGTTGCTTGAGGTGTAATGCAGGTGTTAACCTTCTCCTCTTGACTGTCTAGCACAATCTTGGCTGGAGAGAGCTTTGCTTCCAGTTTGGCTATAAGTGAATGACGATACCTCATCCTATTCATACAAGAATTCTGTCAGCCATCCTTGATGCCCTCTAACATGTCCTGCTCATTCTTCAGATCATTTAAGATGGACTACCTATGCCCTTTCATCATTGGCCATTTTATTTTGCCTCCAGCTTTTGCATTATTTTTCCTACATTTCTGCATACCAGATGCACTATTTGCACTAAAGTAAAGATGCTATGTCTTGGATATTTTCTTCAATCTTTACAAGTCTCTCTTAGTTATTTCTACATTGAAAAGCATCAGTTTTGTTACATAACTCTGTGCAATCTGCAAAGATGCAAACCCTTCCTTGAATTCCTTCAGTAAAGTTAAATACAAAAGCATTAAAATGGACAAGCCCTGGTACTCAACCCTGTCACATCCCTTTCACATTTTTCAAGTCAACTTCAATTCATCGCCATCTACTAAGACCTACCTCTTAATGCCTACTGTGAGTGAGAGACAATAAACACACTATAGGACACATTTTCTAATCTGTTAACTTGTTGGGTAATACTTAGCCAAATGCTTTACTGAAGTTGCCCTGTTTTATCTTATACCCTGGTTATCTAAGCAAATAACTCAAATTTGTCTGGTGGGACCTTCCTGTTGTGAATTCAGTCTGCCTTGGATACGGTCCCCATTGATTGAAAGCAATTCCAAAATTCTTTCCTTCAGCAATGACTCAACAGTTTCCATGCCCTTTCTTGCTCTCACCAAGCTTGTAGAAGACAAATAATCTGTCTTCCTCCAATACTCAAAAAATCTTTTTTCTAGGGATATGCATGCAAGGTGCTAGCTGAAACCAGCTGTCTCCCTTGTTGCTCCATGCCATTAAAAGTTACTGCAGCTAAATACTGCATTTAAAGTTTTTTACTGAATGATATTTTTGGTCCACGGTACTGTGAAGGTGTTGTCTAATGGCAGATAATGTAATACAAAGAATGCATGGGACAATAGAAAAAATGGAAAATGTTGTATGATCAAAGCATTACAAGTAAGAAGTTAGTCAGGAGCTGCACAGTGGTGGCTGTGATATTTCACAATCTATGGTTCAAGAAGAGAAAAAAATGCTGATACGGCAAACAATTTACAGGTTACCTGAAGACAGTTATGGGATCTGATGGGATTCTCTGAGATGTAAATGAAAAGAATGCTCAGAGACACACTGGAAAAGTTGGTGAGACTGTAGACCAACAGGTAGCGATACAGCCTGTTAAGTGGTACATATGTTGAGAAGGTAAAGCAAATAGATCAGACTTTGTGATGCTTGATTTGAATGGAATGAAATTTTTACAATGTACAGAAGACAAAGATGGAAAAGTACTTATAAAATATATGAAGAACAGTACAGCATAATGAAATGGATTTGCAAAGGATGCATTGGGATAACACTGGAAAATTGTTTGCATCTGCCAGAACATGAACCCATATGAGTAGCCTGCTAGGAGATGGAACAGACACTGTGCATGTGGCAACCAGGTATAAAACTAGCCAGGAGGTCAGTATTTGTGGATCACAACTATTCAGAACTCACACTAAATAAAAGGTGCAACAAAGGAGAGTAAATGAAGAAAGCTGAATGTAAACACTGCCCTTCACTGCAATTTTGAGGAGGTTTTGAAATGGGGAGATGCTAACCTTTCAAGTCCAGAAGAAGCAACTGATAAAAGTAAAAGAAATACCTTTATCTATCTATGTATCTATCTATCCTTTGTTAACTGAGTTAGTCCCACTACGTTAGTAGCCCCTTTTCAGGGAAGGCCCAAAGCAGAATTTATACTATGAACTGGGGAAATTTGGTTAGGGCATTTGGGAACTTCCCCTAATCTTTTTTATAAATGTCATATGATCTTTTACATCCAACTAAGCTACCACCAACTCAAGCAGATGGGACCTTGGTTTAATATCTCATATGCTCCACTGCAGTGTCAGTGACCAATCTAACTGGTGTGGGAAGAGAGCCCACAGTTTTCTGCTCCAAAATGACTGAAGTACCTGTTAACATTAGTCTCACTGTCTGTGGTACAAGTGCAGGTGGAACAGAAGGAAAAAAGATGGTTAACCTAAGAGATGCTGATATTGCTGGAGGATCAGAGGATGAGTGGGTGGAAGGAGTACAGAAAACAGTTTATGCATCAGATACCAGGAACAAGATGGCTGGCCAGACTGGAAGGCTGTACTTGAACTGCATACGAAAGCCTGCCCAGTTAAATGGCATCAAGTGTGAAACTGAGCTATTAGACAGAGTCAAGTGTTTTCATATGATGTTAGTTATAAAGGATAATTTAATAAACATGTTTTTTGTTTAAAAAAGTTATCACATAAGACATAGGCAATTGTACATTTATATAAATGAAAATAAACCCTTGTATATTGAAAATGGTTTAAAAAGTGTAACACACTTGCATTTGAGAGACAAACCATCACTCCAGTATACAGCATTAACAATATCACTGTACCAACTTAGTCCATACACCAGCTAGGGGCAGAAGCATCTTTGATCTAGTCCTCATCTACATGATAGAACATAGTACTCACCAGAGTGTAATGTCCTAACTGGTCTGGTTGGACCACAAAGCTAGTTTTAAGTGATATCTTGGCAAAATCTCAAACCCCCCCACGAAACCCTGTAAACAGTTTCCCACGGCTTACTATCAAAATTATCAATGCCATTATGTGAACTTTGATTGTCAAAAGTCAGTTTATCAATGTTTCATAACAGCAATTTGAAAATGTCTAACCAACAGTGAATGCTAGTGTGCATTTGCTGTTGTGAGATCGACATATTGCTTGGAGATCGCACTATGGTGGGGATCAGGAACTTTCCCCTTTTCCTCAATGTAGTGCAATCTCGGAGTTGTAATATACAAGTAGCAGGGGATGTGGGAGGTGTAGCCCCTCACATGGTTGTGCAGGGGGGCTTGCCCCACTGCAAAACGTGTGTTGAACGTCCACCGGATGTTAAGGCAAGTTCAAAAAATGTCAACAATTCGATTTTGAATTGTTGACCTTTTTTTTGTTTCATTATTTTGATTGGTTACGATTGTTAATTTCGATAATGTTTTTTGAGTAAGTAACTACTAGCAAAAATGTTTTCAAAATTTTGATAGTAAACCATTTCCCATGTGGAGTCATTCACAACAGTCCTGCATAGTCATGTATGTTGCACAGAGGCAACGGTACATACCCGAAATAAGCACATGAATAACTAAAATCATGCCACCCTGATGGAATTCCAATATCCACAGATTGCATAACAAAAGAAAGGAATTGAGCCAAAACTATAAAGAGCAATGCCTAGCAAGGTAAGAGCTCCCTCAAACAAAGTAAACAGCTCAAAGAGCTTAGTCTACCAAAGCCACATTTGAGATAAAAGTAGCCTCCCAGGCTAAGGACAATCACAAAGCATTCTTCAGAGAAGTCCAAAATCTCAAACAATACACAGCAAAGTGCCAAACTAATTGTAACCGGAGCCGGCTATACTGAGCCAGCGGACATAGCAAATCCACTGGCTGATAAATTAATCTCCAGTTGTACCCCCCTCCCCCCAGAGACCACTCAAGAAATGCCCCCAACCCAGGCTCCCCCAACTGTTACTAGGAACAAGTTCTCAATGCGTTCTCCTAAGCCAAAAAGAAATATGTAAAGCGGACCTAGTAACATCCCAGGATGTCTGCGTAAGAGCATGAAACATGATGTAATGGGCCCACTAGTAACACTCTTCAATCACAGCCTGCAAATAGGCTTTATGCCAAGTAAATGGATTACTGTAACTGCCATCCCTCTGCCCAAGGGTGGACCACCCATGGACCTGGGAAACTGCCATCTCGTATGCCTGACAAGTTTCATATGTAAGGCCAAGACAAAAATAATCATGGACATGATAAATGATCATGGGGAAACTTTCAGACATTGAATCCAGTCCAGTGTGTTTTTTTTTTTTTAAGGGCAAGGCATGCCTAGTCAACCTGGTGGATTTCTTTTGAGAAAGTCACCAAAATACTGGACAAGGGCAGAATGGTACATACTGCCTACCTCGACCTGGCCAAAGTGTTGGACACGTTCTCACTCTGGAATTGTAGACAAGTTCATAAAACTAGGCTGGCTCACAGATAGAAGTAGTCAGGATGGATGAGTCTACCTCCACAATAAAAGCCAGTCATTTGCTAAGTCTCCCAGGGCTAGGTGCTGGGGTCACTCCTTTTTGGCATTTACTTCTCTGAAGTCAAGGCCAAATCAGAATCTACTAGTTGACTAAGTTCACAGATGATTGCTGACTAGGTGCAGGCATAGAATCCCATAAAGGCACAAACATTCTCCAAAAAGGCCTAAGAGACTGATAACTGGTGCTAATGTGAGACTAAAACACAACGCCAAAAAGTGCATAACAGTATATTTTGGAATGACTAGCACCCCTGGAAGTTACTACATTGATAATGCACTCCTAAGAGTTGGCTCTGTGGGTGGGGATTTGGGAATACATGTAGACAGAGACTTGACCTTTAACCATCATGTGCATACTGTAATAAGGAAATTATTCTACTTTGTGCAACTTATAAGGAAGGGTATGGCATCTACGGTCAAAGATGGCACTGTTTCATTGTACTTCACTCTCATCAGACCCATCATTGATTACAGTGCCCCTTTGGTATGTACCTGACCAGGCATATGCAATAACTGGAGCTTCCTCACAAAAAGAATACATACCAACTATACTAGAATTAGTGAATATAGTAACAGAGATAAAACAATTACAACTGGGATCTTTAGAAAAGGGTAGGAGCAAATTACATAGAAAAAATGGGAAGTGTGGGAACAATATATGTAGAGGAGGAACAAGGTTTAAAAGAAGGCAGGATTTGAATGAGCTATATAATGTTTGACTGACAATGACTGGATAGATTATAAGTGATATATAATGTTTGCAACTAAAATTATGTCAAGATGGTTTGACTGAGCAAGAACTTCAGCAAAGGGTAGGGGAACGGAATGCAAAACTGAAGGCACATGGAATGAAACTGAGCACAGAAAAGACAGTGGTAATGGCAGCAGCTGAAATAGAAGGTAATACAGTGGAACAAGTAAATAGCTTCAAGTATCTGGGAGGGGAAGTTGTGGAGAAAGGAAGTCTAAATGAGAAGGTCGAAGCTAGAATCAGAGGGGCTGGAGCCAAATGGCATGGAGTCTCAGGTGTAGTCTATGACAGAAGAATGCCAAAGAAGCTGAACAATAAGGTGTACAAGACAGTGGTTAGACCAGTACTACTGTATGGTACAGAAACCTGGGCAGTAAAGGCAGAACAGTTGAAGAAGCAAGAGGTGATGGAAATTAAGTGCCTGAGAAGGGTGGCAGGTTACACACTTTGGGACAAACGAAGAAATGAGGACATAACAGTAGATGCCAAAGTAGCTCCAGTTGCGGGAAAGATTAAACAGAACAGATTACAGTGGTTTGGACATGTGCAGAAAACCACAATACAATCTGGTGAAGATGATTTGGGACAGACAGGAAGAAGGTACGAGAAAATGAGTATGTCTAGCAAACAGGTGGATGGACTGTGTGAGAGAAGATCTGCGACAGTCAGGCATGAGTGTTGAAGAAGGCAGGAGTGTGACAATGAATTGTGGGAGATGATGACAGTTAACACAATACCCCCACCCCATGTAGAAAAATGGGGAAAACGGGCCTGATGATCTACTAGCCTTCTCTGCTGAGTTTCTGTTTTCACACTGGGAAAGCTAGCGTTAGGCTGTTACTCAATATGCAGCCATCTTGGAAGTATATTTATTCCAGTCTTTGAGAGTTGTGAGGCTGGAGTGAGATTCAAATTGCTATACCCAGTGATTTTTTTCAGAACAAAATTTCAATGTGGGTCAAAAATGTACATGGAAGCAGGATCTGGCTTTGAAGGAAAAAGTTCAGTCAAGAGAATTCCAGTGAGTAAAGTTATGAGGACTCTGTTTAGATCCTATACAAGAGTGATCCAAGATAGACTGTACCTGTGATACCATTTCCCTTTTTTTTTTTAAATAAAAAATGATTGCAGACTAGAAGAAAATTAGGAGAAGCTTTGCAGACTAGAATTTGGAGAAGCTTTGCTCTGAACTAAGTGCCGGTACTACAAGAAGGCAAAAAAACAGAAAGAATACTAACAGCTAGGTGAATTTACTGAAGAGGCGAAAAATGGAAAATATTTATTCTAGTACGAACTGCTCATACTAGTGGGAAAACTGTAAAAAATTAGTCTAGTTTCGTGCCAGTCAGGAGACGATGGAATTTTATTCAGAAACTAGTATGGAAAGAGGATGAGGACTGTGTAGAATACCAATCACAAAGTGAATTTGGTAAACGGGGGATCAGAGTGACAACCCTACTAGTGCTGTTTATTTCAAAATGGGGGGGAACTAAAGAATACAAAACTCATTTTGTTCTGGTTGCCCAAGACGGAACCGAATGGAGGGAAAACTAAATGAAAGCAAAACAATGTTAAACCATTTAACGCAAACTTACCACAACTGTGACACAGTACTAGACAGTATGTTTCTAAATGCAAAAAGTAAAAACAGAAAATAGAAATGTTTACTGTGTATGATGAAACATGTATGTCAGACACCCGTCAAAAGAAGTTAACAGTAAGCCAAGCAAAACATTCCAAAACAAAACTAACTAAATAAATACCTCATACACACATACATGAAATAAAATAGCTTCTTACTTGCATTATAGCATGACAGAGAAAGCTAAACAGTGTTTGGACCTGAAAATGCATTAGAGATGGACTATGAGGGTGCATGAGATTGCTCACACAAGCATAAAGTAAACAATGCATTGATATGCACAATGTTAGAAGAACAGATTAAATAATGCAGCTGTAATCAGTGGTAGTCTTTAATTATTCTCATGTGCACGTTAAACAATTAAAGAAAAGTGAAGACTGCAAGACTAGTGAGGATTTTCCATAAGCAGATGTTTAAGCAGAGTGCAGAAGATTGGCTAGCCTACTTGGAAACTTGCAACAGATGAGCTTATGCACTTGACATAATAATAAAGTTACTGGCTCAGTTAACTGGAGCTGCTCAGTTTGGCGACTTTAGCCAGTGGTCTGGAGTGCCTCTGGACTAAAATCAAAGGCATCCATTGAAATTACCTAAAATAATAAGCATTTTCAAAGCCTGCATTTCACTTTGTGAACTGTATTTACAGTGGATACAAAATGTTTACACACCCTTGTTAAAATGCCAGGTTTTTGTGATATAAAAAAATGACACCACAATAAATCATTTCAGAACTTTTCCCACCTTTAATGTGACCTATAACCTGTACAATTCAATTGAAAAACAAACAACTCTGTTAGGGGAAAAATATAAAATAGAAAAATAAAAAATGTACAATAAACTGGTTGCATAAGTATGCACACCCTTAAACTAATACTTTGTTGAAGCACCTTTTGATTAAATTACAGCATTCAGTCTTTTTGGGTAGGAGTTTATCCTCATGGCACATCTTGACTTGGCAATATTTGCCCATTCTTCCTTGCAAAAGCACTCCAAATCTGTCAGACTGCGAGGGCATATCTTGTGCACAGCCTTCTTCAGGTCACCCCAGATTTTCTACTGGATTTAGGTCTGGGCTCTGGCTGGGCCATTCCAAAAACTTTAATTTTCTTCTGGTTAAGCCATTCTTTTGTTGATTTAGATTTATTTTTTCCCCTAACAGATTTGTTTTTCAATTGAATTGTACAGGTTATAGGTCACATTAAAGGTGAGAAAAGTTTTGAAATGATTTATTGTGGTCTCATTTTTTTATATCATAAAACCCTGACATTTTAACAGGGGTGTGTAAACTTTTTATATCCACTGTATTTAGTCTCGTGCCATTTTTTGCTGTTTGTGACTGCATTTTATTTTGCACTTTGTGTCTACAATACTATTGTAGTTGTATAGCATAAGCTAGATTCAGGCAGACTTGCTGAATCTAGAGATGGTTTTGGAATCTCTGTATCACAAACCAGTCATCTTACATTATGAGTGCCTCCCCGCACCCTTGTGGTAGAAATGTGCAGCCCAGGACTCATCAGAGTTGGGGATTGCTGGAAAAAGGCTCAGTTTTGGACTTTCCTATTGGTTAGTTTGTGTTAAAACTGTTTAACTTCACTTGTATTTAAGCCTTGCATTTGCACGTAGCTGCGCTTTGAGCAACAGGATTTAGTGCTCCCATTTATAGATGCAAATGCCTACAAACTTTTTTCTAGTCGTCCGACAGTAGAATCCTCCCAAGCTTCCATGCTGTACTGCATGCAACTCAGCCATGTACCACTGCACTGCGGGTAACTCAGCTAAGCACTGAACAGCATTATCACATTTCTTCATCCCTAATCCTCATTAAATCCCCGTTATTTTATCAAGTTAATCCTAGAGCAAAGGCTGATCCAACACACCCACTCCCAAACCAGTACATATGGTTTAACCTGCAACAATGGGCAGTCAGTTTCCCCAACATTTCTCCAGCCTGCCTGATTGACATGAGCATTCTGGGGCAATTTAGTAATTGCCTCATGTATATTGATAACCACTTGCTCCTAAAGCAAACAAATACAATATGTGAGAGATGTACCTATACCATGAAACTGGAATCAATCCTCTTTTTTAACAATAATCAAGACATCAAACAGGTTATCAGCATGCACACTTCCCCCAGCATGCACACCTCTCCTCTCACACAAGACAAGGTCAAGTCACATAGACTCACATACGCGGAGATTCTCACTAAGAGCCTACCAAAGGACAAGAGACCTGCCAAGTGCAAAGAAATCACACATATTGGAACATGAACAGACCCAACTACACACAGCAACACATATACAAGTGTCTCAGTAAATAAGCCCCCAAAGCAAAATACCTCAAAACCTAATGTCCTGGTCATAGGCAATTCCACAGTGAGACACACAGATGTCCCCATCAGAACACTGGACAAGCAGAAGGCCACGGTTAGCTGCCTATCAGGTTCCAGGATTTGTCAAATCACGCATACACTCAAGTCACTCAACAATAATTACCATGAGTCTGTCATACTACATGCTGGGATGAATGACTTGAGACGCACCTCCCTGCACTATATGAAGACAGACATGACTGAACTCTCAGATTGTGCATCCCAGGCAGGTATATCCTTAGCACTAAGTAACATTTTACCTTCACCTAGGATGATGCCACAATACAGAGAGAAAATGATTGACCAACAATTGGCTTAGCTTCTGGAGTCAATCCAGGGGGATCCAGCATCTGTCAGCCTGGGAAGACATAGTCGACAAACCATGCTGATTTGCCAGAAATGGTCTTCACTTGTCTCCTCAAAGCATTCAGATACCAGCAAAGATGCTTGCCTCCCATATAGCACCTTTTTAGGCAATGCCAAAACAACAAAATTCCTGATGTAAAGAAATCAACTCAAGACAAGCTCAAGGTTATGCTGCTTAATGCTAGGAGCCTAAACAGAAAACTGCTCTCCCTGGAACCGATCCTCACCTTGGCAGATGCTGACATTTGTGCAGTCACTAAAATTTGGTTCAAGGCCGCAGACAGCACCCCAGCTGTATAACGCTACCATGCCTTCCACACATTCAGACCCCAAAACGAGCATGAAAGAACTAAAGGGGGTGTATCCATCTTCATTAAATCCAACTACCACCTCAAGACTGGTTAAAACAGTATGACTCTCTGGAGCTACTCCAGGTCCAAATAACTATGGGTAAAACACCCTACCACATCATTGCTAGCTACAGGTCCCCCACCAGGAACCAGGAGAAGCATACAGCCTACCTGGATTTGCTAAAATCAGTCCCTACACAGCCAAAAACTTTGGTCATAGGAGATTTCAACCATCTTTCTACTGATCGGACAACATACATGAGCACAAAAGTGATCGGATTGAGGTTCCTGGACCTTGTTAATTCAAATGCTCTGGAACAGTTAGTCAGCACCCCTACATGGGGTTTGAATATCATGGACTTGCTACTCACCAACATGGGGGGGGGTCACTGTACCACCCCCTCTGTGTTGCCCATTCTGGTAAGGTCAGACCATAAATCTGTCTTCTCGTCTGAAGTAAAGATCAGACGACACCCCCACAGGAGCAAAACAACTGAAAAATTTCTCCAAAGTACACTTTAGCCTTGTAAGCGAAGGGATAAAAGGTTTCAAACCTCCTGCTAATACAGCCAACAATGACTCCTACGCAGAGGCATATAGAAATGCCCTGTACAGACATTTAAACAACTGCTCAGACTTGGCTGTACCTGACACGATCAAAACCAGGTCCTCCCAAAGAAAAAGGCCACTCTGGTGGATCACAAGTATACATAGGCTATATAACAAAAGGAAGAAACTGTTATCCAAGAACAAGAGGGAACTTACTAAGCTGAGGAAGAACACCCTTCATAGTTTGAACAAGCAAATCAGATAGCTTGTAAAATCCTCTAAAGCTATACAAGGCTAAACTAGAATCTTTAACTAAAGATGAACATAAGGCTTTCTTTAGCCACATCAGAAATCTTAAAGGGAATGCCCAGCTATGTGCTGAACTTACAGCGGACAGTACCACTCATAAGGAACCTGAAAAAATTGCCAACCTGCTAGCAGACAGATCTGAAGCAAATGTCACCCCCCCTCCCCCTGTCCCCACCAGACATACCCCAAAGCAGCCCTGTCACCAGTCCACCGTCTAGCATCTCCAAAATGCAGGTCATATCTGCCCTCTCCAAGGCCAAAAACACATCCTCCATGGGATCAGACAGTTTAGCATGCAGCCTGGAATGTTATCCAAAACAAGACCTAGTAGAATTACTTGGCACTTTCTTCAACCATAGCCTGAGCACTGGCTTTGTGCAACAGAGTGGAGAACAGCAACAGTAATCTCCTTATACAAAGGGGGGGGGATCAATCAACCAACCCTGGGAGCTATAGGCCCATAAGCCTACAAAAGCCTTACCTGTAAGGCCATGGAAAGAATCATCATGGACCATAGGCGACATCTAAACTCTTGACCTGACCCAGTTTGGCTTCATTAAGGGCAGATCTTTCTTAATAAACCGGGTAGACTTCGAGAATGTCACCAAAGACCAGTTACTAGTGATGTACCACAGGGATCTGTGCTGGTCCCTCTACTATTTGGAACCTACTTCTCAGAAGTCCAGGCGAAAGTAATGGCCTGTGGCTTACCAAGTTCGCAGATGACTGCAAACTAGGGACAATCATTGAGTCCCCCAATGATGTTAACGTATTACAAAAGGGGCTAAAACAGACAAATGATTGGTGTCAGAACCATGGACTACAACTAAATGCAAAAAAGTGCGTCATTATCCTCTTTGGCAAAGTTGTAGCCCTACAAATTATACTACAGACAGCACCCATCTAAACTCAAACACAGTGGTGAGAGACTTGGGAACACAGGTTGACAGCAATCTAAACTTCAATCACCACGTGTTCACAGTGGTAAGAAAAGCCTTCTATGTTGCCCATCTCATAAGAAAGGGCACTGCATCCAAGACTTAAGGGTGTTGTAACTCCTCTGTATTCAACCCTAAGACCACTAATTGAGTACAATGCTCCCTTTTGCATGTATCTCACCAGTCACCTACAGCAACTGGAGAGACCACAGAGGTTTCTAACCAAGGAAATTCAGGGCCTCCAAAACATGACCTACATGGAAAGACTGAAGGCTCTGTCTCTGTATCCTACAGGCTGCTGAGAAGTGACCTGTGTCTGTCCTGCAGAGCAATCTCTATCCTGGCCTTAATGGAATTGCTGTACATCCGCAAATTAAATGGAGCAAGAGTCACTCGCTCTAGGGATCTCAACCTAACCTGTGACATTAACAGAACATGCTGGAGAGATAGATGTGTCTTCCAGAGACTGCCGCCCCTCTGAAAAACTCCCACTTCACATGAAGCAGAGCTCCTCAATTACCCTATTTAAATGCAACCTTGACAATTGGATGGGAGACCATAAATTCACCCCGGGGGTGGCACATATGCCCCTCAAGGACAGTGGCATTTGGTGCGGATCACAGATTCACTCTGCTATGGTCAGTTAGGGAACAAGGGTATTACATGGCTAGGCTTGTAAAGGCCCTCAGGCCATTACCCTAGTAACCTCCTGTGAACCTACAATGTCATTTAAATAAGTAAAACCGCAGATGCCTTACAATCTGCAGTGAGTCACCACTGAGGATAGACGCTTTGTGAACACTTGAGGTGTAGTGGAGAGCCCAAACGGTAATGCAGAGAACTGATAATGTAATCCAGATACAGGAAAAAATTAGAGAATTCCTGAAACTGTGAGCAATGGGTGTGTGATGTTAAGCATCTTTGAGATCCAGTGTTACCACAAGACAATGGTCTGGAAGTAGCAAGTGAATACTACAGATCCACAATTAACTCACATTTTGTGAAGTATGTCTGCTACTTAATCTTAACCCTGCAATCTTATTGATCCTGTAAGGCCACCTGCATACCTCCAAGCCAGACCTCCACTCCCCCCCCTTTTTCATATAGTCACTTAGCTTTCACAATTCTCTCTAGCATTCTTCCCTCACCTACTTTTTTTTCTACTCTCCCAGCTTGTCTCTACACTTCCACTGTGCAGTTAGTGCTCCATCTACTGATCTAGCCCTGTGCTCCTGGCTAAACCCTTTAACTGCCCTAGGTTTCTGTACCTTGCACTCCCTTCCCAGTAAGCCTGCTCCCCTCTTTCCATTGTACTAAACTAGCGACTGCTTTTTCTGCTGCTTATTTCACCTCCACATATTGGTTTGCTTCACTCTTGCAGCCAGCTGCATCCCAGTTCTTGTCTTTAATCCTAACCTCTATCATCACCCTGAAACACTACCGGACTCCATCATTGACCATTGCTCAATATGCATCCTACGATTCTCCCACCAACTCTCCAGACCCCACAAATTTAAAGACTGCTGAAAACTAACCACCTTCGACACAGAGACGTTTAATAATTCTCTCTCAGCTATAGACTGGTCCTCTCTCTCTAGCTTACCTCTTGATGAAGCTGTTTCACAATTCAGCTCCATCTTCCTTAACACACTTAACTCTATTGCCCCTCCCAGAACTGTCAAGAGTTTAATTCCAGTGTTCCCACTGGCTCACCAACTCAACGCGGTCTCTTAGCCAGAAAAGCAATTTTGCCTGGAAACTCTGGTCCATGGCAAAATCTCCCACAAACTACCAAAAATATAGGGAACTCCCGAATCTAACCAAAAAGCACATTAAAAATTATCAAAGAAACTTCTACCATAAACCCAAAGGTACAGAATCCAGTAACCTTAAAAGTTTTGGAACACTATCAACCAAATTCTCCACTCAGGAAATCCCTCAAAACCCAACCCCTGCCCTAATAATACACCCCAAGAAACTGTATCCATCTTCAATTCATACTTCATTGACAGCATATGTAAACTTATGCAGACTTCCAACCCAACCAATCTCACATCTCCCACAACTACAAAACTCCCTCTTCTCATCAAGGCCAGTTCCTACAAGATACATTAAAAATCTTTTCCTCAAACTGAAACCCTGCTCTCCCCATCAGCTGACAATCTGCCATCTCTCTTCCTAAAGCCTGCTGCTACATCTGCAGCATACCATGTCTCCTTCCTCATAAATTGCTCTATCACAGAACCAACAGCCCCAACTGGAAAACATTCTATACCATTACTTATCCACAAAGGTGGAAATTCCACAGAACTCTCTAATTTTTGACCTATTGCCATACTTTCTCCCCTCTCCAAAATGCTTGAACACTGTGTTCACAAACACATTTTGGCCCATCTCACGCGGTGGTACAGCAGTAGTGTTGTTGCCTCACAGCAAGAGGTTCTCCTGTTCGATTCTCAGCTGGAGTGCCTTCTGTGTGGAGTCTGCATGTCCTCCCCGTGGTCGAGTGGCCTCCGAAAGACATGAGTGAATGGGCGTGCCTTTGCTGAAGGTTGGGTGTCAGGCTGGCAACTCGGCACCATAAAAAAAAATCTGCAAATCATTAGCAGACCGGAGTTCCGTTGTGGCGACCCCTAACCGGGAAAAGACAAAAACTCAAGGAAACCTGATCACCCCAACCCAACATGGTTTCATCCATACCACAGCATCACTACTGCTCTTATTTCATTTACCAACATCATTTCCCTAGCCAGAGATAATAAACTAGTGTCCTGTCTCTTCTTAGATCTCTCCAAAACCTTTTCACATGGTCTCCTACCCTATCTTCCTCTCAAAACTTTCCCAAATCAACCTTTCCACAGCAACTATCTCCTGTTTAACAGCTACCTTTCTGACTACCAGCAGTCTGTCAAATGGTTCTCTGCAGTTTCTCCCCATCAAAATGGGTGTCCCACAAGGCTCTATTCTTGGACCCCTTCTTTTTAACATCTTTACTAACGAACTCCATAAATCCTGTCCCCAGTCTTCCTTCATACAGTACACAGATGACTCCACAATCATCTCCACTGCCGACAACCCTACTGATCTAACCCTCAAACAAAAATCGTTCAACCTCACCAAAACACGGCTTACTAACAACCAACTAATACTTAACCCCAAAAAGACAAAACTGCTACTCTTCCTCCCAAAATATATCTACAACCTCAAAACTTCATTTAACATCTCTTCGCTTAACACTAATATCATACCTGATACCCACATAAAGCTCCTTTGAGTAATCATAGATGACCAGCCCAAATTTAACCACCATGTTCTTCGCTGTATCAAGAAAACCCACCAAAAGCTTGGCCTACTTTATAGAAATAAAAGGTTCCTCACTCCTGACTCCAGAATCTCACTAGCACATGCTTACCTTCTCTTGAACCTCTACTACAGTTCACAAATCTTAACAAATCTAAAGTCTTCTCTACTCTCCAAACACGAAACCACCTATAACAAACTTGTTAGATTTGCTGCTAATTTGCCTTTTGAATCCCACCACTGTCATGCCCTCAGGTCACTCAGCTGGCTAGAGTTTCCAAACCAACTCAGATTTACTCAGCTCCTCATCATCCACACTACCCTCAACAAACCCTTGTCCTGCCCCAGCATCTCCACACTAGTCTCCCTTTATAGCCTCCCTCAATATCTCAGAAGCTCTGACCGATGTATTTTACCAATTCACAAACCTAAAAAAAATCTATTGGACAGAATCTGTACAATTATTCTCCTGCTATTCAATGGAGCAAACTTCCCATGACCCTCAGAAACATAATCCAAGTCCACAAATTCAAGAAATCACTCAAGCAATACCTAAACAGCATCTGGATATGTCACTACAACCATCCCACCTGAATCTAGTCCTTACTTCTCTACTACTTCTCTCCTTTATTCTTCATCCATCCAAATTACAATTTTCTCCCTTTACTCTAGGTTACCTCATGCCAACTAACCTGCTTTTTCAACAAGACAGTCACCTGACTCATTCCAGACTGCATAACCTCTCAGTTCTTGATTTCTGCTATCTTGCCTTGTAACCTACTCCTAAATCTCTATGCCTCCTGTAGACTACAATTAGAAACAGCTTGATATACTATAGATGCTCATTGTCAATTGTCCTACATGTGTTTGCTGCCTCTCACAATTATTTTCTTCAATATACAAAAGTGTCTTTTATTTTACTTCTATTGTTACTGACATTTTGCTAAACTTGTATTATACATTACTGTATCATGTAACTTTCTTTAACATTTGTACTGTGCAGCTTTTCTCCCCAGGCCTCCGCTGAAAAAGGGTTATAGCCCAGTAGGACTATCCCAGTCAACAATTGTCAAATAAATAAGTAGTGCAGGCAATGACTGAAGGGTCAACATTTGAATTTTCGAACTTTTACATAAGACAGATCTAACATAGGTCTCCATGCGATCTCCTTCTTTGGTGCCACAAAATATCCTGGAATAAAAACCTATGCCCACGTGATTTGTAAGTTCTGGTGACGTCTGCTTCTAACATATGTTGCAGCATTGGTGGAAAAAGGTCCATCTGGTTTGGCAGATGTGAGGGAATTCCCCTGAAAGGAGGAAGAGAATCCATCTATTGCTAAGTGAACCCTTCTTGAATCACCTTAAAACATCCATCTATCTGAAACCTTCTGACCATAGGCTAAGGGGTTGTGGGTCAGTTGGTATGAGACAGGAAAGGAAACTGGGGCAGGAGAAGTTGATAAGGTGATCAGATTCCAGGCATAGTCAGTCATTCATTAGCTGGAGCTTGTCTCTTTTTGGGAAAGTTTCTTTCAATTGGTTTGAAGTTATCCGCAACCAAATAAAATCTTCTCTAACCCACAGAAGAATCAGAAGCTCTAGACACAGTTTCAGCACAATCACACACACTTCTCACAGCATGTTTAGAAACTTGAGTCAAATTAGAAACAATCTGATTCAAATATGACCTGCCTTCTTGAGACAATGAAGCAGCAAATTCTTCCAAACTATAAGTACATTTTAACACAAATTTCCGCATATTGCCCTGATAATTTAAGATCTTAAAGGCTAACATACTAGAAGCAATCCATCTTTTACCTTGTTTAACCACTTGCTCTCCTTATCACATGGTACAGGGTTAGAGGAGGCCAAACATTTCTTGTTAGCTGTTGCTGCTGGAATTATTGCAGCAGGGCCAGCTGACAAGACATTTATAATCTGGACAGACCCTATATTGCTTATCGGGTTTCCTTTGGAACTTCAGCCAGCGAGTCAGAAGCCTTGCAGGCAACTTTAAACGTGTCTTCAAGATCTGGCAAAAATGGGAGGAATACAGTATGTGCTGAATTAGGAACCTCACCCTCTAATAGATCATAAAAATCTGCCCAGTTCTGGGGGAGACCGTTTTCTCAAAAGCAAAAGCATCCCTGACTCTAGCAACAGTCTCAGGAAAGGAAAAAAATAAAACTTTTCTAGGAATAACTTCAGGTTCGCTGCATGAAATGTGAGGGTTCTAGGCAATGGGTTCCTGAGGAGAATCACCCTGTCTCTTGTCAAAATTCTCATCTGAAAACAAATACTGTTCTCTAGCAATACCTGCAATAGAACTGTGAGTTGGCAAGCAGACCTCAGAAATGACTGACTGCGATACACTCTTAGCCAAAGATACAACACCTGACTTATGTACAGAAACAACCTGATCATTTGCCCTGTAATTAAGTTTTTGTTTCTTTTTTTTTCTAGGAATATCCTTACTGGGAGAATGGTCAGGTGACAGCCTACCGTCCATAGCAAATGGTCTCTTTCCTCTGACAACTCCTGTACCTAAAGTATTTGGTTCATCCATATATGTGATATGTACTGCTATGGCAGTTAAGATTGAATGTTAATGAACTACCAAGGTTAAATGATATGATTTTGATTTATCCAGTTTTGAATATGAGGGCTGCTAATTTATGATTGTGCTTTAATCATGTCTTTTTGAACTTTTGTGTGTGTGTGTGTGTATATATATATAATATATATATATATATATAATATATATATATAATATATATATATATATATATATATATATATATATATATATATATATATATATGTATATACACACACACACACACACACACACACACACACACACACACACACACACACTGTTTTTTGGAATTGTTATACAGGAATTTTCTAAAAATGCTTTGTACCTTTAAGAGTACGATTAGATCAATTTAAGTGTTTAATTGAAGAGTCTATTTAAATATTCATTGCTTTCTGAGGCTCTTAGTTTTACTGAAATCTTTTATTTGCCAAGACGAAAATGCTTAACTCCATTTATTAAATTCCACGACCACATCAGTCACCAACTGTAAATTAAGGGAAAAGTTTTACTTGTTCTTTTCTTTTTAGGTACAAGCAGAGTAAAAGAAGAAAGGAACGGAAATATTAGCCATGCCAAAGAAACCGAATTACTAATACAGTACACTCAGTAACAATGCAGAAAGTAGGTATTCACTAGTAAGCACCAAGAACATTTTCCTTCCCCATACAATAAACAGTACATTAAGAATTGTGTCACCAGACCTTAAACTTTATGGTCAGAAATATCACAGAACATTTATTATCTCAGAAATGAGAAAACATTCCAATTTTGTTAAAAAGTAACAAGCAAGAAAAAACATATTCCAATTTTTATAAAATCACAAGTTTTCTACAGAAAATTGAAAAATAAGTCATACATGCACACACATACATACATGTATATCTTATAGAAGATCAGACGTAATGCCACAAATATTCAATAACCACAAATATTCAATAAACCATATTTAAGAGAAGAAGGGGTCCCCAAAAGGGGGTCTCATCTAATAAGCAAGAAGCTTTTGACTGACTGCTGTTCCTCTGGGGCTGGAGAAAGATGCTTCTTCTCAACCCAGCAGTAAAACTCTGAATATTTACCTTCAGTCTGGTTGCTGATATATTTTCCTCAAAAAAGAGTGCAGCCGAACAGCTGCCAGAGTGAGTGAGACTGAGGATAATTACGAGCTTTGGCCAGACACTACCTACAGGCTACTGTAGCAGTGAGCATGAAGAACATTCAGTGTTTGGTGATATGCACAGTCTTGCATGCGATTCTTTTAATACATGCCTACATGTCAAAAAGGTGCGAGGGTACGTACGTTGGTAAACCAGTGGCAAACTTCAGGAATTCTTAAAGCTGTCACTCAGTTTTAAAAGGTAAAAAAAGGCTGTGATGCGTCTGATGAGGGCAGTTATCACCCAATGTAAGTGGTAATGAGTGATAGCTGTCCTCAAGAAACTTTACAAATACCCTTGAACAAAGTTTTATTTTACTTTATTTATTTATTTTTTGCCTTGGTGTCTCTTTCTAGTTGTAGTCTCACAGTAAATATAATTAAATCCCGAACTACAGGATGAAATGTATTAGCAGCACGCAGTCTTAACTCTCTGAGATAAAATGCCATACATAAAGGAAGGTCGTCCTTAATAAAAACAGGGAACAAACAAAAAGCTAATCAAGCCAGTTTGGCTTGTTTTTCAATGTGCTGTTTTTGTGTGTACATTACAATATTTCCTACCAACCTGAGGTTATAGGCCAGAAAACAGGGATGCTCTTTACACTGCCTGTACTTTTAAAGAACCTTTCAATTTAACTTGAGCACAAACCAGACGTAGCAAAGAGGCACTGTGATTCAGTTCCCTCTAACCAAATGTTTAACCCCACATAACTGCAGCTGCATACTGATAAGGCCTTTCAGTGTAAATTATGTTTTCCAAGTGTCAAGTGAAGTCAGAATCAAAGGCCATTTGATCTTCTACAATACAAAAATGAGGAGCGCTGCTAAGTCAGTGATGATCAGTAGCCACACAATCTTAAACCTGGAAGATTCTGCCAGTATGAAGTATAGAACAAAGAACATCTTCTGTCAGCATATCCAAATAGGCACATAAAAGCTCTAAGTAGATGTGAGCAAAACTGGAAAAACCTGAACTACAGTAAATCCCATCTCAACCTCTCCCTCTGCAGTCTTCTCACTGCACTACTGCAGCGAACCACTGGTCCTTTCGTTGCCTCCACAACTGCTATGCAACTGTCAGCTTCTTTGACACATCTTATATTGTAGTGATACTTCTGCTTATATCTTTTTGCTTTCTTTCCACAACAGTTACATTTTTTGTCCCTTTAGCATGAAGCTCTCTTTAATGTTGACAACACATATAAAACATACCAGTGTAGTACGGATGGCCTGATTAAAGTAAAATTAACAGTAATTAGCAGATTTTCAGATTGCTTGATTAAATTAAAATTAACAGTAATTAGCAGATTTTCTTACCTATAAACATCACCCTTATATATAAAGTATTAACAACATCTTGTGACCATTCTCAAGCCTTTTCATCCCCACCCTATCTGACCGATTAATTTCCATGAGTTGAGTGTTGTCATATTCATTCGCAATCCCCAGCAGAAGCCATTATGTTCATTCTTTCCATGGTCCAGACCAGGTGACAGGTTACTGGTCCAATCATTCCCTAAGGAGGTGAGAGGCAGGCCATCACTCTGATACGGGCAGTCACTACTGAACAAGCAGCCCCTCTTATCTACATAATGGATGGTGTCCATGTTAAGCTGCTCTAGGGAACTCCACAAAGGTAGACTTCTGCCCACCCCAAGACCGTGGTTGTAAAGGGAATACAATCCATGCAACAGTTGCTACCCATAGTACTTCAATGCTCCAGATGGGGTCAGTACTGCAGCTGTACACCCCCTGTGTTGCTCACTCTTACCCTCCCATCATGCTTTCTGGTATTCAGGCCATTAGATGAACTTTGGAGGTCTGGGTCATGGTTAGGGCTTAAAAAAAAAAAAAAAATTTGCACTTCATCTGCCTTACTGTATTTGTGTTTCTTCCTACTTTATTACCTTATTTTGCTTTTGCATCTTTTTAAAAGTACTCAATTGAATTTATTCTGCTGCCTTTATTACTGCTTGTTAGTAGCCTGATTAAATTGTAACTGTTACTCTAAGGCCCTTGGTTTAAGCACTTTGGCTTCAAACCAGTTGCTTTACATTAAGAAGGTTTGTGGTCTGCACTGTTTTGGCAGGACAGGTAGCGTACATCCTTCTAAGTTGGGAACTGCTGATTGAAGGCTCAGTGTCTCTTATTCTAAAAGTGTATTAGTTCTGGGTTAAGGACTTGGGCTTCAGGCCAGTTATTTTACATTAAGAAGGTTTGTGGTCTGCACTCTTGTGGGAGGAGAGGCTAGATTCTGCCCTTCTGAGCTGGGAATTTCTGGTTAAAGGCATATTGCGCATGCTTACTTGAACTGTTTCTTTCTGAAATCGGTACGCCTTGTTTGCTGTAGCATAGACTAGATTCAGACCGGCTAGATCTAGCTTTGTTTGTATAACTTGTGCACTGATCCAGGCCGTCTTTTTTGGAGAAGGTTTCTCTGTACCCTAGTGGCAGGACTGTGCAGTTAGAACTTGTCTGATTGAAGACTGCTGGAACAGGGCTCAGTTTTAAGCTTTTTAACTGGTTAATTGGGTAAAGTGTTGTTTTGATTGTAACTGCTCTATTTTCTGGAAAAAAAAAATATATATATATATATATATATATAGATATAGATATATACACTTGTTTCTCGCCTTTCTGAACTAGTATAGTCCAGTTTTCATGTTGTTGCTAAATCCAGGGCTGTGTTACATGTTTCTGTGTTGCCATACCTTACTTGGATAGAAGGAAGTTTCTCTGTTCACCTGTGAGAGAGGGGAGCTTTGAGCAGGCTATCTGTCCCTGGAGGAGTGGTTTCAGCCCAGACGTTAGTAGTTTATTGGCCATTTTGGGCTAATTTCTATCTCTTTCACTTCCCTGCTATAAAAACCTCATTTGCACAGTTTTTATGCTTGTATTCCGCTCAGCAAGTGCCTTCCAGGTGTTCTGCAGAGTCTACAGCAGCAGAGAGACAAGAGAGTGACTTTGGGGTGATTTAGTATCACTTTTCTACTTTTCTTGCTAATTCCACCTAAAACACCAGTTTTTTTAGCAAATCTACACCAGTTTTTTTAGCAAATCTGTGATTTAAAAAGTTTGTTATTGTATACAACTCCGCACAGCTCCTTGTGGTGTCCTGCAGAGTGATACAGGAGACGCAAGAGAGACTTTTCCAGATTTACGTATTTTTATCTGTGTTTTTTTGCTCTGACTGCCTTTTCCTGCCTAAAAAGTGAATTTCTAACTGATCTGTGCTTTAAAAAGTTTAAATTGCATTTGCCTTCTGCTTTTTACAGTTTTTGCACTTGTTTTATATCAATTTAAGTCATTTTTGTACTGTATAACTGTTGTAGGCTACACACTAAAGTGCACTAGCCTGTTTATAGCATTTACAGTGTTTTCTGTGTGTTTTTCTGCAGTTTCCTGAAAAAAAAAAAAATATTCTCTTTTCCCGCCTTTGCTGAACTAGATTATTCCAGATTACAGGTTTTGCTGAATTCCGAACTGTGGTACAGTTTCCTGTGTTGCCCATATCCTTACTTGGATAGGAGGAAGCTTCTCTGTTCACCAGTGAGAGTGGGGAGCTTTGAGCAGCCTATCTGTCCCTGGAGGAGTGGTTTCAGCCCTGAAACTAGTAGCTTATTGGCAGTTTTGGGTCAATTCCTATCTCTTTCAGTTTCCCTGCTTTAAAACCCGCATTTGCGCGGTTTGCGCCAGTATACAACTCCGCACAGCTCCTTGTGATGTCCTGCAGAGTGATACAGGCAACAGAGAGACCCAAGAGAGACTTTTCCAGATTTAAGTATTTTTTTCTCTGTTTTTTTTTTTGCTCAGACTGCCTTTTCCCGCCTAAAATGCGAATTTCTAACTGATCTGTGCTTTAAAAAGTTTAAATTGCATTTGCCTTCTGCTTTTTACAGTTTTTGCACTTGTTTTATATCAATTTAAGTCGTTTTTGTATTGTATAACTGTTGTAGGCTACACACAAAAGTGTGCTAGCCTGTTTATAGCATTTACACTGTTTTCTGTGTGTTTTTCTGCTGTTTCCTGAAAAAAACAAAAACATATATATATATTCTCTTTTCTCACCTTTGCTGAACTAGATTAGTCCAGATTTCAGGTTTTGCTGAATTCCGGACTGTGGTATAGTTTCCTGTGTTACCCATATCCTTACTTGGATTGGAGGAGGCTTCTCTGTTCACCAGTGAGAGTGGGGAGCTTTGAGCAGCCTATCTGTCCCTGGAGGAGTGGTCTCAGCCCTGAAACTAGTAGCTTATTGGCCGCTCTGGGTCAATTCCTATCTCTTTCAGTTTCCCTGCTTTAGAACCTGCATTTGCATGGTTTTGCACGACTTTGCGCATAGCGCAGCATCAGGCAGCGCCACTTAAACTATTCCTGGCTCCACAAAGTCTGCTCTTCACTTTTTCCCTTAGAAATGTTCTAAATCTCAAAGTAAGCACTCTATTTTCATTCTACAGCCCTGCATTTGCTCGTATAAGTAATCTTATAAGTAAGCACTAATAAACTAAAGCACTACACCCTCTTATACTCCCTTTAAGTACTTGGCTCCCTATTGGTCCTTTTTGATCAGTCAAAAAGTAGTTCCTTATACTATTCTGGCATGTCCAAAAGTCAGTTTCGGGTTTACTCTCCAGTCCAGCTGGTGAATCTGGGAATCTTGAGGCAATGTTACAACTGCCTTATGTACACAGACCACCCTCTCCTCCTCCCAACAAGCTCAAATATATGTGAGAGATGCAACTATATAGCCAAAATGGAGGCTGAGCTCTTCTCAGCCCAGTACTGGCGCAGTCAGTCAGGAGGAGAAGGTAACCACAGACACCACAAATCCAGTCTCACATAGACCTATCGCAACAGAAAACCAAACACAAACACACAAAAACATACTCGGAGGCTCTAAATAAAAATCTGCCCAAGCAGCAGAGACCTCCAAAGCAGACATCCAAGCAACCTTTACCCCACAAGAATACCCACGTATCACATAGTTCACAAAGTCAGTGTGCCACACAGTCACAGCCTTTAAGGCTAAACAACACACCTAATACACTTGCAATAGGTGACTCTATTGTCAGACACACTGATGTCCCACTCACCAGGCTGAACAAGGAGAAGGTCACTGTAAGCTGCCTGTCGGGTGCCAAGATCCGCCACATAACACAAGCACTCAGGTCACTCCAAAGCAAGTACAAATATGACTCAGTCACTGTCCATGCTGGTGTGAATGACCTGAGACGTACCTCCCTGGACTATATGAAAAGAGACATAGAGGAGCTCTCTGATCATGTAGCCCAGGCCAGTATGACCCTGACCTTGAGTAGCATCTTGCCCTCACCAAGAATGATGCCACAGTATAAAGACAAAATGATCAATTTTAACAATTGGCTAAAGTATTGGTGTCATTCAAAGGGGATCCAGTGTCTGTCAGTCTGGGATGACATGCTCGACAAGCCACGTAGCTTCGCTAGTGATGGCTTGCACCTGTCACCCCTGGGCTTTCGAATACTGGCTAAGGCTCTTGCCACCCCCATAGTGCCTTTTTTAGGCAAGGCTCAAAAGACAAACCCACCTCCATAGACAACACAAGGAAAATGAAACTAAGGGTAATGCTGCTCATCGCCAGAAGTCTAAACCTCAAGATGCATGCACTCGAGGCTCTCCTCAGCATGGAGAATATCGATATCTGTGCAGTAACAGAAACCTGGTTCAAGGCTCCCGAGAGCACCCCAGCACTACCAGGTTATACCCTCATACCATGCTTTTTGGTCCCAAAACTCAGACCGAACCACAAAAGGAGGGGGAGTATCCATATTCATCAAAGATACCCACACCTCCAGGTTAGTGGCACTGCACGAAGCATCGGAGACCATCCATGTGCAACTAACAGTGGACAAAACTGCCTTTCAGTTTGTAGCCTGCTAAAGACCACCCTCCCAAACTCAGGAACACCACTAGGCTTTCCTGAGAACACTGGAGAATATTAAGGTCTCTCCAAACACCATTATATTGGGTGACTTCAACTACCCAAACGTAGACTGGGAGCACTACTCAAGCCCCAACACCCTCGCCCAACGGTTCATAGAATTTATAAACTCAAATGCTATGGAACAACTGGTCACCACTCCCACAAGAGGGGAAAATATATTGGACCTGATCATCACCATCATGGGGGACTATGTTCCATACCAGAGGTATACCCCTTATTGGTAAGATCTGACCACAAATTAATCTCACTGGACATCCATATCTCATTCCCACCCCCAGCCAAGGAAACCACGGTGAAAAACTTCTCAAAAGCAAACTTCACACTTCTCAAAACCGAGGTGGAATCCTTCAAAGCCCCTGGGCCAGTGGAAAATACAGCCCAAACCGCAGAATCCCTTACAAACGCATTCTATGGACACCTACAGGAATGCATGGATCGTGCTATCCCAAATAAAACCAAGACTCACTCCTCCAAAGGCAGGAGACCTGTCTGGTGGACCCCAGCCATAAATAAGCTATACAACAGAAGGAGGAAGCTACTACATGATAGAGCAAAATCCCAAAAAGGGAAGGCATCTCTGATCAGTACTAGCAAGAAACTACGATCCCTCATAAAATCATCTAAGGCCAGCTTAAAAAAAAAATTGCAAAAGACGCTAAAGATAATCACAAGGCCTTCTTTAGTTATGTCAGGAACCTGGGTGGCAACTCCCAGATATGCTCTGAGTTCATGCAAAATGACAAAAAATACACTGAACCCAGACATTGCCAACATCCTGGCAGACAGGTTCAGTGCAAACTCCCCCCCCCCCCTCCAAAAGAGCAAATGTCTATCCCAATAGAGTGTAGCCTCCCTGACATCACAGATGCACAGGTGAGAGCTGCCCTCTCCAAAGCAAAAAACACAGCATCAATGGGACCGGACAGTGTCCTGGGCTGCGTCTTACATGAACTCCAAGAAGAACTGAACCCTCACATAAAGTCACTGTTCAGTCTCAGCCTTACTACAGGATATGTACCCAAGGAATGGCGTACAGCAACAGTGGTCCCACTCCACAAAGGTGGTGCCACAACGGACCCTGGAAACCATCACCCTATAAGCCTGACTAGCCTGGTCTGCAAAGCTATGGAGCGTATCATCATGAAATTCATAAACAAAGACACTAGGAACCTCCAAACACTGGATCCTACCCAATTCGGCTTTGTTAAGGACAGATCTTGCCTCTTGAACCTGGTCAACTTCTTTGAAACAGTCACCAAGGCCATAGATGAAGGGAAGGTTGTCCACACAGCCTACCAGGACCTCGCAAAAGCCTTCGACACAATACCCCAACTTGGGCATCATAAATAAGCTCACCAGCTTAAATATCAACCCGCATGTCACAAGATGGGTTGCAAACTGGCTCAGGGATAGAACCCACATGGTCAGAATTGTAGGTGCCATGTCAGACTCTAAACCAGTTACAAGTGGTGTCCCACAAGGCTCAGTCCTGGGACCTCTCTTGTTTGGTATATATTTCTCTGAGGTACAGGCTAACACGGGAGGACTACGGCTGACCAAGTTCGCAGATGACTGCAAACTGGGTGCCATAATCAACTCACAGACTGACGCAAGCATCCTCCAAAAGGGTCTCACAGAGATGGATAACTGGTGCCAGAGCCATGGCCTAAAGCTAAATGCCAAAAAGTGCATAGTCATCCCCTTTGGGAAAAACAAAGTGCCCACAAATTACCAAATAGGTGGTAATCCATTAAGTACGGAAGAAGTAATTAGGGATTTGGGAACCCAAGTAGACAGCAATCTCTCCTTTGACAATCACGTTGCCAAAGTGGTTAGAAAGACCTTCTATATAGCCCACCTTATCACGAAAGGGTTCACATCTAGATCAAGAGAGGTCATTGTGCCCCTCTACTCATCACTCATCAGGCCCATAATTGAATACAATTCCCCATTTGGGATGCACCTTACCCGACACCTACAGCAACTGGAAAGACCCCAAAAGTACCTCACCAAGAGGATCAAGGTACTGAAACAGATGCGCTACGCAGTTAAGCTAAAGAAACTCCAGCTCTACTCAGTTGCTTTCCGCCTACTCAGAGGCGATCTGTGCCTGACGTATAAAGCCATGTCCAATCCAGAATTAATGGACATACTCCACCTCAGGAAATCCAAATCCCTTAGAGCTACACGCTCCAGGGACTTAAACCTCAGTACAGAAATAAATAGGACATGCTGGAGGGGCAGATTCATATCCCAGAGGCTCCCCTCACTCTGGAACAAAATCCCAATCCATGTTAGGCAGAGTCCCTCAATGACCCTCTTCAAGAGAAATCTTGATGAGTGGATGGGAGATTGTAGGTTTACCCCTGGGATCTCTTCTGTGTCCCTACTAGACAGAGGCACAGTAAACTAACCTCAAAAGGGCTATCTTCTAAGACCTACTATACAGAGGCACAGTCAACTAATCTAAAAGGGTGGCGAAAGCCAAACACACTCTGGCTAGGCTTATAAATGCCCTAGGGCAGATAGCCTAGTATCAGCCTATGAACCTATGACACAGCTCCCTCAATGTTTTGAGTTCTTTGCAAAATAAAACCACAACTGTCTGAAAGATATTGTGCATTTTTGGCTGATATTAATAAACATTTTGTTTGATCAGTCCATGCAGACTGGATTGGTGTGTATTTTACATGGACCTTTAGCTTTTCAATTATACCTCACCAGAGTTTTATCTGTGGAAAGTAAATGTTAAATCTATAAAATATGTTACATGGTTATTTTTTTCTTATTCCTTTCATATTTCAATCCACATAATTATGAGTCTGAATTATGAATTCCAAATGATGGGATATTGAGATCAAACATTTATATGGATGACAGAATTCCCTCCTCCTATTTTTGCACTGTAGTAACTCAGAAGCAATAACATTTAGAAAGGGGTGCAGAGGCAAAATCTCTCTGTCAGGGAAAAGAGAAGGCAATTATAAGATTATTTTCAACAACTGGTTAGAGATTAGGCTCAAATTACTGCAGTTAATAATTGTGAATTACAAAATAACCATACTGTATGTGTTTGTCACTTCTCTCTATAACATAACAATGCTTAATTTAATATAATGAAATGAGTTTCCCTGGCCTGTAAAGAAAAAAGGCTCCATCCTCTTTGCAGTCTGACACGCACATTCCCAAAATTCCAAAATAATGTATGCTCTGCACCATGCTTTCCTGAACATAGCAGGTTAAAACAGACAACTTGCACGGATCTTCACTGCAAAATTATGCAAATAAAGTATTATGCAAGTTCTCATGTGTGGTGCACACATTATGTCCATTTCCAAAAATAATGCAACCTTTGCAACCCTGAACACTGGGACTAAGGTAACTGATGCTTCCAGGGTTAGTTAATGGGGATCCCATCACCATAACATTAATGTTAATGTGGCGACATGGGGTCCACACATGAGAGATTCAGAATCATTGTTTTTGGATTTCAAGACTGCAATTTTGTGAGGCAGAATTGCTCTCTACCATTCAGAGAGATGGTATCTGGTGTGTGATGGTGACTACCGCCAATGATGAGTAAAGATTTGTTTTATTTGCCATTTGTTTACCGGAAAAGTCTGATTGGGCCAAAAACAGCACATTTTCAGCGGAGGCCTGGAGAGAAAATCTCCACACTGCAATGTTTAAAAAAAAAACAAAATATATAAAAGTATACATGTGTAAGAACTGCAGTTACAATGAAACTTGTGAGAAGAAGGCAATACAGTACATTCTTTAAGATATAAAGGGTATTATAGTATAATCATTATAGTAGAAAGGCATTTTAGTGCAGTCTTAAATGTAGAGATACAAAAGAAATGAAACCAGAGATATAGGAGAAAAGGGATTGATTTGTGGGTTTTAAGTTAAGAATTAATTAATTGGATAATTGTACAGTATGTTAACAGGTCAAAACACAGTCGTAAAGTACAGTCAGATGACGTGATAGAGCTGTTAGACAGAGAGAGAGAGAGAGAGAAATACAAGTAGAGGATGCGAGAGGATACATAGCTCAGGCTGGCTGGCTGTTACAGCTAAGTAAAGGATAGGGAAGACATAGTGATAAAAACGGTATATGGAGCAAAGACATGTACAGAAGAGGTATACAGAAAGACTAGAACCAGAAGGAGGGGAAAGCAAAAGACAGAGGGAGAGGAAGTGCAAATGAAAAAGCAGAGAGAACTTTAGAGGAAATACGAAGAGTAAATGCATAGTTAGTTTCAACCAGGATGGGAACAAGAACAGATTCAGTATTTGCTTAAGTATTCTTTTAGTAAGGATTTAAAGGAAGAAAAATTAGTGACTGCAGAGGATTTAGAGATGGTAAGGAGTCATTTACATCTGGACCTGATATTTCCATTTGGGATATGCAGGTAAAGTAAATGACTGATGGCTGGACAGTGTAAAGGTTTGTGGATAATATTATGTATGGTTATTTGCTGGAAATAGTAGAGAAGGTTTGGAAGTTCACGCCAGTTGATGGAATATAGAGTATTACAGTGATGTGATGAGTGCTTAGCACTCAATGTAAACTTTGTGATTTTGTTGTAGCAGCTTTCCAACTTAGCTTTTAAGGAGGCTTGTAAGTTGTTCAGAACTGTGGCTCCATAAAGTAGTGAAGGTAGGAGGAAAGATTTAGCTAGCGTGATTTTAGAACACGTATTCAGAAAGTGCTTATTCCTATACAATAACCCAAGTTTCTGGTGCACTTTCTTGATGCTATTTTGAATATGCAGGTTAAACTTAATTTTTTCATCAATAGTCACACCTAGTAATTTAGTATGGAGAACTCTTTCGATTTTAGTATTATTTAATGAAAACATTTCAAATAATGTTATGTCAGGGGTAAGTGATTTAGGAGTGAAAAGGAGGAGCTTAGCTTTGTTTGGGTTGAGTGCAAGTTGAGCTGTAGTGAGCCATGTTTCAAGAGGAGTGAGAGCTTGCTGTGTAATTAGCTGAAATTGTGTTAGTGTGACAGAAGACCAGATGATGTGGAGTCATCTGCGCACTGAATAAGAGTACCTTGTCCAGAGGCTGTATGTAAGTTATTGAAAAATATGTTAGAGAGAGTACAAGTACAGATGCTTGTGTGACACCTAGTGTTAGGCAAGAGCGGTGAGGTCGTCCCTTGCCATTTTACTGACTGCTGTCTAGTAGGGAGGTAGCTGTGAAACCATTTAATAGAGAGGGATGATATGCCAAGTTTGGAGAGTTTAGACAGAAGTCAAGAGTGAGAGATTATATCAAAATCTTTGCAGAGATCAAGAAATAAAGCTGATAACATGAATAAAGCAAGACACAAAACATAACAGGGTTGTGGATGTACTGTAAGGTGATCAGAAGCCATGCTGGATATTGCAAATCAGGTTATTTTATAGGAAATATTGCTGTAGTTGATGGTGAATGCATTCTTCGAGAATTCTGGAGAGGGATGACAATATGGCTAATGTCAGAAATGTGTTACTTCAGTTGAACTCCCGTCTTTACGTAGTGGGATAATGCAAGATCTTTTCCATAGATCCGGAACATGGGATTTTGCTGTTAATAAAAATACTGATTGGATGGGCTATAACATCAGCAGCAAGTTTTAGGTATTCTGGGGAAGATTATCTACGGATGATGAAAAGGGATTAAGTTTGAGTAATATTTATTTTTTTTTATAAGAGATGTAGGAACAGATTGGAAGGAAAAAGGGGAGAGGTTGGAAATGATAATGATTTGCAGTCAGGTATGTCTGGAGAGTCCTAGGGGAAGTTGGTTTAGGGGAGTCAGTTTGTGAGTGCTGAGATGAGCAACAAGGACTGGATATGAGTTTAGTTATGTATTATATTAACTAATTATTAAACTTTATGGCAGTTGTGGCATTCTCTTTCTGGATAGGGGTTGTGTTTTTTTCTAGTTCTTGGACTGAGAAGGGAAGAGATGCAAGTCCAGAATTTTTTTAGGTTATGTCTGCAAACATTTTGAGAAGTAGAGTAGTATAGCTTTTTGTCATTAATGACTTGTTTTTTCACTCTGTTACGAAGTTGTCAAAATATTTGTAAGTTATTGTCATTTTTGTTCCTATGCCATATGCGCCATGCTCGGTTTCATTCTTTCATGACGAGTTTGCAAAATTTGGTCAGCCAAGGGGCAGGATTATGTTCAATACATTTTGTTTGGAGTGGGGAAAGAGAATGTAATATGCTTAGGAAGAGTGTGTGTTGAACTGCTCAACAGCTTCATTAAGGGGAAGAAACTGAAGAAAGGACCAGTTTATAGTGTTTGAATGAAACTTTCCTGGGTAAATGTTTTAAGGTTGCAAGTGGATTCAAGTTTATGATCTTTATTTACCTGTATGGGAGCCCTATTTGTATAAGGTGCAAGATGGTCACAAAGAATCTGAGAGTGATGGTCACTTAAAGAATCCGAGTGTGTACCAAATAAGTAGTAGTTATATGGGTTAGACAGTAATGTCCAATCCAGGATGGATTATTGAGCATTATTCTTACTGTATCTTGTTGGTGAATTGATAAATTGGGTGAAGCCAAAGAGATTTATGCTGCTGGTAGAGATGCTTAAGGAGAGAGACTGCCAGTCTTTGTCATCACCTAGTATGACTGCTTCATTATGGATACAGTCTAAAACCCAAGCTAATATTTCCTCAAGAATTGGAATGTTGTGTCCCGAAGGGTTGTATATAAAAATAAAGCACAAGTATGTTCCGTTAGATCTTTAGTTCAAAAGGTAGGGGATATAGAGAGTTACAGACTGGCACACAAACCACACAAAAGAACATGTTACAATACAGACTTGTACAAGTCATCTATCACCCAGAAAACATACACCCACTCACCCTCATTCCTGTAGCTGTGAGCTTCCTAACAGTAGAGACTACACAATTACTGCCAACCACAATCACTACTCTTCAGCTCCTGTGCATACCTGTTTACTGTTCCTTACAATTAGCATGCCTCTTCACTATCACAAACACCAACCTTGCTGACAGTGCCACCTGTATGTCATTTGTAGTACTAAAAGCATAACAGAAAATGTCATCAAGCTTGCAGCACTACAGTTGACTTAAACATGTGGCTATGTGAATAAGGCTAGCTTAGAAAACAATGTCCCAGCAGACCATTTCCCTTATACATATGTGGTTTCTCTTACTCAACATTTGATCCCCCCGATTCAGATAACTGTCAATATACAATTTATCACAAAGTATACCACATGTAAAATTGTCTATAAAAGATATAGAACTGTCCAGGTGTGTACTATATCTTGTAGCCTAGTTTACATTCTATCAGCTTACTTTTGTATAGAATTCCTCATGTGACTTGTATTGTTTTTGGACTATAATGTACTTGTATTGCACTGCATGTGGAGCTTTTTTCCAAGGGCCTCTGCTGAAAATGTGTTCTGTAGACCCAATTGGATCACCCCAGTACACAAATGTCAAATAAGTCAATTCATAAATAAATGTGAACCTATAGGATGGTCATCTTCTGCAGTACTGCTTACTACCACTGGCAGTATGAAATGCACCAGTCAGACAGCATCAGACTATGCAAAATACTCTGTGGTGGTCTCAGCAAGTCTTAGAATATAACAATTAGATTATGAGATTCATTAGCATGAAATGTTACTGAACTCAAACTGCAAGTGCTTGGCACTGTAATACATGTCTGGGTGAGCAACTGTTGAGGTCTAAAATCTGTACCTCAAAGTGACTTTGCTCAAATCTTCTGCTATTATCAGCACAAGAGTTACCTTATTAAAGGAATTACGTAGCATGAACATGGGAAAGGGGGGCATTCGCCTATGCTACATGACATTTTGGAATCTTGCCCACATACTCATAAGCAAAAAGGAATCAATGTGTAGATGAAAATATACGTATTTATCTATTTGTTTTCCAGGGTTGAGCACTAACCTCTGTGGACATTTTTCAGACTCAGCCCAGGAGCAGTGTCTGTTTAAGCAACTTTCTCAGAGTCCACAGTTAGTCAATGGAAGCTGAGAGAATCAAATCTTGCATCACTGGACCACAGGAAGCAACCCACCTTGTCAGGTAACTACAAATGCAGAGTCGAAGCTTAACTACTACTAGGAGGTGATATTCACCCCAACCCTGGCCCAACATACTACACCGGACCCCAGTCTCCCATTTAAACACAAATCCACTGATCATAACATTTGCAGTATCATAAATAAAATAGAATAGTTACATGGAACCATCTCTGTATATAACACAGATATTATAGTGATCACAGAAACATGGCTTAAACCTCACACTTCATAACTCCACCTGGTTTCAATATATTAAGAGTAGACAGACCTCACAGAAAAGGTGGTGGCATTGCCCTTCTTTACAAATCCAATTTAAAAGTTCAGCTACTTCAAAAAGAAACCCCAGATTTCAACACTGCCGAGACCCTATTCACCAAAATCCTACTAAACCAACACAAACAACTAAACCTACTCAGCATTTATATACTACCGGGAGACAACATTAAGACACTAGAATCTATACTCCACTGGGCTTCCCATTCCCTGTCCCAAGAAACTGTACTCCTAGGTGATGTCAACATAGACTGGAACACCATACACTCACCCATAGCCACTAACCACATAAACCTATATAATTTCATACAACTCATACACTCACCCACAAGAATTGATAAAACCACCAAATGTGAATCCACCTTAGACTGGATCCTGAGTAACCAGCCCAATACTGACCACTTATCTGAGATACTACCTGATTCCCTCAGTGACCATAACCCAACCTTTCTTCTTCGGCACAAACTAAAATCTACCAACACCCCCACACTCTTACAAATCTGCTCCCACAAAAACTTCTCCCCAGTACAATTCTCAGAAGCCCTAAAATCCTGTGACTGGGCTCCTTTAAAAACCCTTCCCCTGGATATTGCAGTAGAATACTTTAATGCCAAATTCCTAGGGATTTAAACTGACTAGCCCCACTGAAAACAATAAGATTGTGAAGTAGCCCTGCTCCCTGGTTAAACAAAGCCTCAAAAATCTTACTCAAGACTAGTGACAAAGCTTGGTTAACTTGGCAAAAATACAAAACTCCCAAAACTAGACAAAGCTTTGCTGAGCTCAGAAATAAAGAAAAAAAAAAAGGGTCAGGTTGGACCAGATAAACCACTATATTTCCCTACAAAGGGAACATAACAACAACCCACAGAAATTCTGGGCTGCAGTGAAAAACATCCTCCAGCCTGGAAAAGTCACCACACCACCCCCAGATATCAAAGGTATTGATTCACATATAGCCTCTAGTTTCAATAGCTACTTTACCTATTCAATACTGAGCCTGGTAAGTGCAATATCACCCACAACCCAACCTCAACCCTTAAACTACCAGACTAACTCCACCCCCTTCACACTCACCCCAGTACTAACATCTACCATTCAACATCTCTTAGCTAAACTCAAGCCTACCACCCTAGCTGCCAACAGTCTTCCAGCTAAATATCTACAAATTGCATTCAAGGCCATCGCCTACCCAATCTCCCTACGTATTAACAGCTTTATCGCCCTGCATACTATTCCTTCATTATGGAAAACCTCATATACTCTGTCCATCTACTGACCTCTCCAACTACCCTTCCATTGCAATCCTACCACCTCTCTCAAAAATTCTAGAAAAATGTATCCACCACCAACGCCTTACCCACCTGCTAACCAACAACCTACTAATTAAAACCCAACATGGATTCAGACCTTCCCATAGCACCAACACTGCCCTAATTAACTTTTCCAATGCCATAAACTCAGAGAGGAACCAAGGAAAGCTGGTCTCTGCCACCTTCTTAGACCTATCCTAGGCATTTGATACAGTTACCCATAACAAACTCCTCACCTGTCTAGCAGAACTCAACCTTGATGACCCCACTCTACAATGGTTTAACAGTCACCTAAACAACCGGTCACAATCTGTCAAATGGGGCAACTCCCTATCCCCCCACTTCCTGCCACATGTGGTGTCCCACAAGGTTCAATCCTTGGCCCCCTTCTCTTAAACATATTTACAAATAATCTCCACCTAGCTACCACTAAAGCCAACATTGTCCAGTATGCGGATGACACTACCCTAATCTGCTCAGCAACAAACATCCAATTACTTCAAAGTAAAGCCCAAGAATCTTTTACTGAGGTAGAGAACTGGCTAAACAACTACCAAGTAATACTAAACCACCAAAAAACACAGCTAATACTATTCCACCCACCCAAAGACTGCAACGCCACCTTTACCATCATGTCTACCAATGGCACCCTCATCACTCCAGTAACTGAGGCTAATCTCTTAGGCATCATTATTGATCATCAACTAAAATACAACAAGCACATATCCCAAACTATCTCTAAAGTCCATAAAAAACTAGGTTGCCTATATTGTTGCAAACTATTCCTAACCCCTGAGACTAGAACAACAATAGCCAGAACTCCTATCTTATCAACACTACTTTACGCCTTTCCAGTTCTCACCAATATTAACAAAACCAACCTGAACAAACTCTCTGCATGCTACAATAAAATAGCTAGGTTCGCTACCAATATTAGATCATATTCCCACCATTGCCTTTCCCTAACTAAACTGCAGTGGTTAGAATTTCCAAACCTCCTACGCTACCACCAACTGATCATAGCCCATCAAATTCTCTTCCATCCTGGGAAGTGCCCTGCCCTTGCCGACATGCTATACTTTCACAACCCTAAAAGGGAGATACGTTCATGTATCAAAAACCTGATTGAAGTTAATCCATGCAATAACAGTTCTGGGGAAGCCTTATTCTCCCATGATGTTGCCAAAGCATGGAACACCCTCCCACCTGAACTCAGACTACAAAGTCACACAGGCACCTTCAAAGGCCTTCTTAAATTACACCTCAAAACTGCAAAGACCCCCCTTGAAGACCCACTTTTTCATATGTAAGTGACCCGTTGAAGCCTTTAATGCATACACTATACTCTCACATGAAATGTACTTTTTGTATATATTGTAAATAATGGTACTACTCCAAAGTATCTTATTGTTCTACATAATTGTTTTTTGTACTTCATTGTTTCTGTTATCTGGTATGCCAATTTTATTGTTATCTAAAGCATGTATGTATGTACACTGTTATTTCTTTGGAGCTTTTCTCCCCAGGATTCCACTGAAAAAAGGACACGATGTCCAGTTGGACTGATAAAATAAATGTTAAATAAATAAAAATAAATTTAGTAAATATTTCTTCTCAAACCCGTAAGTCATTCAAACCACACTGTAAAAAATCATTTTATTGCACTGCTACTGTTGCACTTGTAACCGGAAAATACCAAGGCTTTTCAAAAAGCTAGGTGAGATTGTAAACATATACCTGCAATGCCAAATGTATCAGGCTTCCTTTAAACAAACTTTTTATACAATAAAAAAGGTACCACATCACCATCTAGTGGCCAACATTGGAAATATATGTATTTTATATATATATATATATATATATATATATATATATATATATATATACATATACACACACACACACACACACACATGCATATATATATATGTATATATATATATATATATATATATATATAAATTTTGTTATACCTATATAGGTATTTACGCACACACAAGTATAGACCTATAAACATAAATAAATATACAAAATATTGATTTACAGATATTTTACTCCCTGGAAAGTCTGAGTGGGTGCCCATTTTCAGCAAAGACCTGGGTGGAAAGGCTCCAAAGTAGTACAAAAACGCATTTTAAGAAAAACAATTTTCAGCAACAATACAAAAGCATCTCTGACAACAAATTAGACACAATGTGACATTGGTTAAAAACAGATATGACTTACATGACAATGATTTAATATTTAGAGAAAGTTTAGCCAGTTTAGAGAAATTAAAGGTAAGTTAGTATAATACAAACAGAAACTTGAGATATGAAGTGAGAGGAAAAAAATAGGGTTATGGCTAGAGTGAGGGAGAGAAACTGATTGGAGTCGGGAAGTGAGTGAAGAAGGGGAATAAGGAGGTGCAAGGTATGAACAGGTACTTGTTCATATAGAAGCATTACATACAGACAGATACGGCTGTAACAAAAGGTAGACTGCACTTTGGTAGAAAGATTTTTGTGGGTGTAAGAACGCACAAATGAATGAATGCTCATCCGTGTGAGTCACACATGGTTGAATTAAGCTTTATGTAGTGTAGACAAGCAGGTGTGTGCAGGAAAATTAATGTGTGAATGAAAAATGAATGGTGGTTGCGCAGATATGCAAGACTGTTGCAGTAGCTGTGAACATACGAGTATTTGTGGGTTAGGTAAGGAGATAAGATTCAGAGTTGTGCATGTTTTGTGTTTTGTGTGTGTGTGTGTGTGCTGCATTCTTTTGTCTGGTATAGTGACACTAACAGGAAAAAGGTTTTTAGGAACGCAGTGTGCATGTTTATTACAGTTACGGTTAGGGTTGGTCCACATGAATAAGATAGGTGTGGGAACCCTAACCTTACCCCATCCCTGCCCCTAACCCTACACATTATATTACTAAAAATCTTTTCCTTAACAGTATCACCACCAAGACAATACCTGATCTCAGATTTGTAGCTGTGGTTTACTGATATAGCTTTTTTTTTTTTGTAGTGGCAGAAAAGTATTCAATGTTTTGTGATTCACTCTTATGAGTTATTCAGTGATTCTTCTTTTCAAATTTTCTACCTTTCAGATGTAATCATATATCTTCACAGCTACTGCACTAGTTTCCCTCTGAAATAGTATTATTCATATTAGACCACACAACTAAATATAGACAACATGAGTTACATGTAGCATGAGAGAGATTCCAAAGAGAACAGAGAGAGGTTTAGAAAAAAAATTCAATGGTTATTAAAGATCACTTTTTATTCAAAAGTTTTTAGTAGCCTAAGATAAATTTGTGAGAGTATGTACAATATTTTCTGATAAAATGAGAGACTGCAAATAAAAAAAAAACAGTAAACAAAATCT